>NW_015643596.1:307131-323715 GCF_001515625.1 Sinocyclocheilus rhinocerous | reverse complement strand
ATTCAAGTGATTATTACGTTTTGAATATGGATATTTTTCTTACAAAAACGCATCGTTTCGCTACAGGAGGCCTTTGTTCACTCCCCGGATCCGTGTGAGACATTTTTTTTTTTATGGATGGGCGCTTTTTATTTAACTTCTTTTGGACTGATGCATGCAACACCCGATGAGTGGCATTAAACAGCTTGAAAGATCAAAGACAATTTTTAATATAACTCCGACTGGATTTGTCTGAAAGAAGAAAGTCATATACACCTAGGATGACTTGAGGGTGAGTAATTTATGGGCTAATTTTAATTTTTGGGTGAACTAATCCTTTAAGGCCTGTTCACACCAAGGACGATAACTATAAAGATAGCAAAAAAAGATATAGTTCTAAAAATCGTTCTCAATATTAAAGAATAGCAGAGTGCACACCACAACTATAACGATAAAGACAAAGAGAAACGATATCGTTGGAATCACTTTCAAAACGATTTTTCTCCCAGCTGATGAACGATAAAAAACTGACAGCCAATCAGAATCCATCCTGCTGTAACGAGCTCAAGAATTTAAAGCGGCAGACATGCGTGCGCTTAGAATAAACAGACGATATCGTCCGCTGGTGTGAACGCTGATATAGTTATCTTTATAGTTATCGTTCTTGGTGTGAACGGGGCTTTACTTGTTTATTTATTTATTTATAGTTATTTTTTATTTTAATGTGTCTTGCACTTACATACTGTTATTTGTTTGTTTGTTTACTACTTTATCTATCACAAGCATAGACTTTGCATAATAAAGGTGCAATGGGTTGTAGCCAGTCTGTGTGTTTGTGCTGTCTGATAAAAAAAAAAATAAACTAGACATAAATATAGAATAAAAATAATGTTACTTATCTGACTTGAACACCACTTCATACCCCAAAATGCACAGAAACACATGCGGAGCGACCTGAGGTGAAGTGTCCGGCTCAAAGCTACATCTGTGAGAAATTTCTTTGTGTATCAGTATTTCTAGTCTCTGACCTTTGCATTTCCAGCCTAAACCACCAGTTGAGAACCTCAGCTTGTTCCTTTCCACCGCTTGAACCACAAGTACCATTCAGACTCCTTGTATTGTTGTATTCAGCTGTACATGCTAAATTAAGAGCCGTAATCCATCTCGAGGGGCTTCGAGACAAAAGTGATAGATATTATCATCTGAAAACTCCCTTTAGGCTTAATCTGATAAATAGCGCATTCATAACACACCATCGATCGACTGTTTACGCTGGCAGGAGAGCAGAATCGATGTGCGAGAGCTTTGCACTAATGTCCTTGTGAACTGACAGGACGGCACCGTGTCGCTTTCCGCCGTCTTTGTTGAATCTCTCAGAGGTCGGACATGGAAGCTGTCGAGAACCGAAATATGCTTATTTTAGCGATGTATCATTGGTGATAAAAATGCAGCGCACGTGTCTAGGATGATACATTATAATCAGAAGAGTATTGACTGAATTATTGCAGGAACAACCAACTCCTGGCCGGTTTTCCCACAATGCCTGAGTGATAATTGGATTTGGAGGTTGAAGTATTTTTAATTATACTTGTTCGGTTTGAATTAAGGCTAATGCTTCTATTTTATTGCTCAATGTAAATTTATAAACGACGGGTCGGTGCACATTTATTTAGCCGGTTTATTGATAGACATCTTTTGTGGCTTTCTTAATGGTGCTGTAAAACCACCGTCTTTAGAATAAGTGCTACATTACGAACCTGTAAGTATATCAGCGTGAACTCAATTAATATGTCACCTCCATGCTTGCTCTTAGCCAAACTTTTCACCGTTAAGTGAACACGTCGGCTTATTTTTGTTAAAATCAGATTAGAATGACTCCAAGATCAAATGATTTCTCATTCCTACCAGAATAATGAGGCCAGTCTTTGCTATTTAAAGAACAGGTTACCCAAAAGTGTGACTTTCTTCCGTTGAACACAAAAGGAGAAAGTTTGAAGAATGTGCTGGTTGCTCTTTTACATGTTGTAATGAATACGGACAGAAGCTTTCTGGCTTGAAAAAAAATAATAGAAAAACAGTATATGACTCACACACTCATCTGAATCATACAGTAGCTTTGCAGAATGTGTAATTCAAATATAAATATTTATAAAAAATTGTTGATACAAATATTTTAAGATTAAAATGTAATATTTTTAAACTATATTTCATATTTATATAATATACATTTCTTTAATATACAGTATATATAATACTTGAATGTATTTTAATAGTCAATATATGTTAATTAAATATTTACATATTATAATTTGTAATAATGTAGTACTATATTATATGTAACGATGTAATAATATGTAAAATGTTAATTAAACATTATCTTATTTATAATGTATTTATAACGTATGAATTAATTCTATTAAATAATTTTCAGGATGTGAAAGCATCCAAAATGTAAGAAACAGCCCCACAGGTTTCTCATTCTGATTTGTTCATGATTCAGACTTTGCTATTTTTCTCAATAACAACTTAAATTTTGATCAATTTTTCATGCAACACTATCGTACGGACGATTTGAAATTTGATGTGTTAAATTTGAACCTTTATTAAATGTAAAACACAATGTAGAATATTTAATTTTTGAATAAAATGTGATTATTTTCATGTATTCCATTGTATTTTGTTAATTTAAAAATATACAGGTTTTATTTTTAGTTAATTTAAAAATATATATTAAAGATCGTATAATTATTAGGAATGCACAATATTGGATTTTTGCCGATATCCGATATGCCGATAATTTTCAACTAATTTTGGCATATCGATGCCGATACCGATATATAATTATTTTTAATTTTGGTTAGTTTTTAACAAGAACTTATTTGTTAGAATTAAATAAACAATAATAAAGTTATTTTATAATGACAGTACATTGAAGATTTGAAAATAACTATAAATAAACTATATATTAATCACTGCATTTTTTTTTCCAGAAAGATGCAGTGGTAACCTTAACATTTTATTTTATGATTTAACATTTGTAAATGGTCTAAAGCAAAAGAGTTGTAAAAATTCTGAAAATCTTTTAGAGCTCATAATTTGTTTAAAAAATATAACACATTACACATTAATGAATAAATCAATATATGTAAAATTATTTAAAGTGTCATGTTTGTGATTTTTTTTTGTTCATGTAAGCTTCTGACCTTTAAATCAAAACATACTCATGATTTTATGGCATCAATTACTGCTTTATTTAATCAGAAACACAGTCTAAATATTATTTGTGTATTTTGCTTTCATTTTATTAGAAGTAGGCCAACAGTGCCCCCTACGGAATTAAAACTCTTTACTGAGCGGGCATTAGGACCTGGGGGAGGCTGCTGCTGCACGTGCTATTACTGTTTACTCTATCACACACTGAATGCTGGCCGATTCCGATATTGGTCCGATAATATCGTGCATCCCTAATAATTATATAATACATTATAATTATATAAGTAAATTATATGATTTAATTTATTTATTAGGATACGATATTTACAGTTTTTAAATATTGTATCCTAATTTTTATGTTAGGTTACAGTACTTTCAGTAAAAGCAGCTTTGTGGCTCAGTTTTTTACCTTCTCTTTGACCTTCACATTTTCTCCGGTTGCTTCTTTTTTATTTGATGTGGAAGGCAGCAGATTTCTCTGTTTAGGAAGTGAGTTTGAGTTTTGAGTTTGCATATTGAGTCTCAGATTACCATATGGGCTTGTTCTCCTTGAATAATAATGACTGTATTAATATCTATGTGCAGTTTAATCAAGTTTGCTGTCTGCTGTTGACAGATATTTATACGCCGTCTGTTTGCCTGTCTTTCCCTCGGTCAGTCTGTTTGTCTCAAAAGGAATAGTCGCTAAAGCAATATTTAAAGTTTGTTTAGACTGACAGCGTTTCTATTCGACTGAAATAATCAAACGTAACAGCTTCACTCTGCACTCTCACTGGTTTCACACTGCATAAAGTTGTACTTCTGTAGTACAGTATAGGTCACAATCAGCATTGTGTTTAGCATATTTTCAATGCAATTTCATGTTAACTGTATAATTAAAGTAAATAAACCTTGTCATAAACATTGCTTGAGGACATTTTGGATGCTTTCACATCCCCAAAATTATTTTGTTTATTTAATTATAAATATGTTGATTAGGTTTAATTACTATTTTGTACTATATAGTGTTATTGTATATAACTAATTATAAAATATAAAATATAAACTAAAATATAAAATAAATTATTTGTAATTTTGTAAATAAAATGAATTACTAAAATAGTAATTAAAAAATAAATTATATATATATATATATATAATATTCATAAAAACTACAAATTTAATTAAAATGTAATATATAAATGATAAACAATATTTGTCATTTAAATTAAAAGCATTTTAAAAATTGTATATGTAATATTAAATTTGAATTGCATAACTGCATGATTATTTTGCTTTGTACAGTATTATTATGCAATACTGCATGTGATATTATATTATATTTAATAGTTTACTTTAAATATATTTTTTTATTATTTTAATAACATTTTACTTATTGTAAGTAAGGAAGTTATATTTTTATTAAGCGTATTAAATAATATAAATTGAAATTTGTTGATAATTAACTTTTTTGTTATTTATAAATGTAATTACTCTTAATTATTTATATTTAATTATAAATATTTTAGTTATTTAATTACTATAATATAGTGCTACAGTATGATAAAATATTTAAGTTTATTTATTATAATATTAAAATATTTCATGTATAACAATATGGAATAATATGGAATTAAGTTTCCTTGTAATTCTGGGCTACTATTTTCCAGTTCTTTTCTGGTGTCTAGTTAGGATGATTAAACAAACACAAAGTTTGGCACGAATGTTTGCATATTTGTGTTGCTCACTGTAAGCATTAATGAAGACGAACAACCAAGGGATGTTTCCAAGCTGACTGCCGGCAGCAAACTAAACTGGAGTTATGTGTCAGAGTTATGTGTGTGTTACACTTCAAAACAGAGTAGCTGCTGAAAGCCTCCTGTTTATTTATTTATCAATTCATTTTATTCTGAGCGTCCCTCAAGTACTGATGGCTGTATTTTTGTATCCGTCAGCAAAATCAGATGCTGTCCATGGTGCTGAAAGACCATTCCCAAACATAAACCTCCATCCAGCGTCTCTGATATCCACATGTCAGCTGCGTGTTTACAAGACACATTTGCTGCTGCTTATTTATCGTCTGGGTCTGTATGGAGCTCTGGTTTTTCTCCTAGCTGATGGTGATAGTATTGACACTGCCTCAGGCTGTTTATCTCACATATCATTTGCATCCCAGCTAAATTAAATGGGAACAAATGATCTTTTCAGCTCGTCACATTTGACATTTCCCTGCAAGTGGGTCCCTTTATACTCCTGTCAAGGTAGACTTTGTGCTAATAGCATTCAGAAAACTTAAAACAGTACATTGACGGCTCAATTCTGCAGTCAAATCCTCCAAAAATGGCCCCAATTCACTTCCATTGTAAGCACACATTTCTGCATTTAAATCCATCAAAAGTAGGTCCAATTGACCTTCGTTGTATAAGTGCCTGGAGGTTTTAAATGCAAAAATGGGAAGCTTATACTTATAAAAGCACTTACAATAATTATTCTGTATTATTTGAGCTGTAAAGCTTTTTAAATCATTATTTTTTACAGTGGGTTTAAGGTGTACAGCGTTGCATTGTCATGGCAACAAAGTACAATTGGATATAACTTCACACACAAAAGGTTAGGGTATTTTCACTCTGAAGTCATGTGAATTTTCATACTTTTTCATACTTTTTAACATTTACATATGTATAGTGACCTTATCTAATATGAAATATCAGGCAAAAATGTGTCTCTGTGTGTGTATTATACCACATCATATATGATTTTATAATATTTATTATTATTATTAAATTATTTTCATATTAATTTTATTTAAATATATGATAAATTATGCAAACCTAAATATTATTTCTATTAAAATATATTAGAAAGTGTGTAAACTTTGTATTGCATGCCATAATCTTTCAATAATACCATGCATATATTAAAATACTTTAACTTAACTTGTACTAAACCCAGAATATTCCTTTAAAGAATGTCTTAGTAATAATAATAATAATAATAATAATAGTAATGATATAAATTATTTGAATATTCATTCTACTAAAATTTATTATAAACTAACGTGAACTTTTGTGTATGGGAACACAAAACTAAAAATAATAATTAAAAAAAGAATGATAGAAAAATCAACTTTGAATGTCATGTAAATACATGGCACATGAATATGTTAATCTCAAATGTTAATCTGTGATGTGAATACATTAATATCAAAGTACTTCAACTTATACTGAACCCAGAAAATTCTAATCCCCCACAATGCACTAGTACTGGACCGTAGTCTTTTGTGGTCTGGATTGCATACGCGATTCTTCTCCAGTTGTTTTCTCTGATGAAAAGTCTGCATGTTGTTGCAGGTTATTGCGCAGAGGGGGTTCAAAGTTACCGGGCCGTATGAAGGACACTCCAACTCTCACAAACCAATTTCACCTCTGCTTTTCCCTCCTTTTTAACAAGAGTTCGCAACCTGCGTATTTACAGACGACTGGAACTAGCACACAAGTCTCACGGAGCGCTTCTCGAGACAATAATAGGCTCCTGAAATGCGCAATGCAGCAAAAGTAAGTTCACCTAAGAGCCCTAAGTGCACCTGAACCAATGTGGGACGTACGAGTGCGCCGTTGGGCTATTTATGCAACCCGTTTGCAGGTGCGTCCCAAGTCCGTGTCCGATAGGAGCTTGCTGACTCTTGTGCTAATAGATAGACATAAACTCTGATTCCTGCATTATTAAGACCCTTTTAGAGCCTTTAAACAATGCAATTCAGAGTGTGTCGGGTTGCAATTCGTTAGACCTTCTGACGTCGCAGGGTCGTATTTCATCCCACAACACGCGTTGAATATGAATGCGGTAGGTGAAGTGGATCTTCTGGTGTTTGAGCAACAGAAAGCGACATTTTGTCCACCGCTGAAGGCCCCAGAAAGACGAAACGACCCTATTGTCCTTACGTTTTAATTAGGCGTAATAAAAGTACAGGAGATAATGGATCCCAAGAACACTCGAAAGCGCCGTTATGGGTCTTACGCAACGACTATCACTCCATCCACGGCCCTTAACGTGTGCATTAGCGAGCTGAGTGCCACCCAGCGGGGCCATATCATCACTGACCCGCTGAACCCACAGACGGTTAAGTGACTGCGGCCTGGCGATGGTTGAAAAAGCTTCTACTCCAGTCGTTCATAATGGTTGTGGATATTATGATGGCAGGAATTATGTCCGGCAAGGGTGCGGCGGTTTTCCCACAGGAGGCGGAAGAGGTTCGCTTCTTGGCTGTGTAAATAAGGACAGGCTTTTATTGATGTCTCTGGGGATTGGAATGGTTTTTTGCAGATGGAGTAGGTACTTGAGTGTCTTGTGCAATTCATAAAACTGTCCATTTGAAAAGCTGATCAGATTTCTTAGGTCTTTTGGGTGTATGGTTGTGCATTTTGAGTCGAGAGTCTGATACAAATGCTCTGTGAGATGCTTTTGGATGTTGGGAATTATTATACAGAGAAAACAGGAAGATGTACTGTATTGAAAACCTTTTTTTTTTTTTAAAGAAATGATTTGCTTTTTTGCTAAATTAATTTATAAATATGAATATTTTTACTACTAAAACATATGATAAATTATTTTATTACAATATTTGAGTAATGATTATATTAAAATATTTTATTAATTATATAGATTATATTTATAGAATGAAAAATGAAAGAAATATTAAAGTTAATGGCAAAAGGAATGTTTGGAAATGTAAACTCATATTTCCTACTGATACACTACAGCAAAAGATAGAAATAACTGGCTTAAAACCTTTTTTATTATTATTTATTTATTTTTTGGTGAAAATACTAATGGCCTAAGACTTTTGCAGTACTGTGTGTGTGTATATATATATATATATATATATATATAGTATCATGTTTCTTTCAAATATCAAAATATGATATATATATATATATAGAGAGAGAGAGAGAGAGAGAGAGAGAGCGAGAGCGAGAGAGAGACAGAGAGAGAGAGAGATATGTTATGTAATTCTTAACTAATATAGATTTGATTTATATGCATGGTAATATCCTGGTTTGCGTTGAAGTAACTTGGAGTATCATGCCATATGAATCTTATTCTTTTTTCTTTTTTTTTTTAACCACGTTTTAACCATCTGAGGCCGATACTGTACCATGTTTTTGTAAAGCATCCTTCATTGGCCTGCAACTTCTAACTCTTTAAAAAAAAAAATGATGACAGTGTATGAATACAGCAAAACTTCCTGCTTTCCCTCGATTTGCATTTACAGCATGAATCTCCCCCGGAGCAGATGGACATTCACTACAATAATGCGAGCTTTCGAGCCACATTCACCATCGCTGACATTATTTGGACCCATCTGCATGCCTGCCCGCCAAACGCCCGAGCCAGTCCCGTCAGAAAGGACACCCCTCATCTCGTTCCGCGGCGTCACGCGAAAGCCAAACGCCACAAAGCTCGCAGGTGGCGGCCAACATCCATTCCAGCATATTGGCCGAGGATCCTTCAAAACGGCTTTGTATGATCGTGATGTTGAACAGAGGGCACCATGTGTTCGCGGTTTTATCAACCCGAGTGGAAAAACGCTGCATGTTTTTCCATCCTTGCAGCGAAAAACGGGGGAAGTGACTTTCAGGACGCCCGTATTTTGTTCTAGCAGAATGCTTCGCCATAATAGGGCGGCAGATGGGCGATACCGCTGTGCGAGATCATTGGTGTTCTGTAGATGTTTTTTGATTTCTGTGGCTCGTTTAGCATTTATGGTGTTTCTGCCGGGAATGAGGCGGATTCCATCATGTGCAATGACCCAAAAACCGTTCACTTTTTGCGCACCACAGCTGGTGAAAGCGATCGGCACAGTCGTGTATTAATGTTCCCTGCGGTGTCGCATTTACACACACACTCAAATCATGATTAAATCTTAGAACCGTGACTGAGTTGCAGCTCTAAATGGGATGCAAACGCAATATATGCAAAAAATAAACGTTTAGGCTCATCTATACGTGCAAATGTGTGTTTGGGAGTCACTGTGGGAATCGATTCTGTTTATTTTATAGGTAATTTGCAAATGTAAAGGCTAAGATTACATGCTACAATGCAAGAAGAGCCATGAAGAAGCCAACTTGTGAAGACTTTAAGACATTAGACATTCATGGTCTAAATTTTAGACTAAACATTTAATCAATAACATATTAATGCTTCCAAAGAACTACAATATGAGTCTTGACACCCAAGCCATAAAAAATAACTATTTTTTTAATTGCGAGAAAGTTTTCCAAGTGAACTGCAAATTAATTTATTTGACGTCCTACTTAACCCATTAACCTGTAATAAATTTTTTTTTAAAGGGGTCATATGATGCTGCTAAAAAGAACATTATTTTGTGTATTTGGTGTAATGAAATGTGTTTATGCGGTTTAAAGTTAAAAAAACACATTATTTTCCACATACTGTACATTATTGTTTCTCCTCTATGCCCCGCCTTTTTGAAACGCGTCGATTTTTACAAAACTAATCGGTCTGAAAAGCGAGGTGTGCTCTGATTGGCCAACTATCCAGTGCGTTGTGATTAATAAATATGATTTTAAAATATGATACATTTTATCAACTTTTTTAACTTTTATAATATAAGTATCAATATCATTAAATATAGTAATTAAATGTTACAGTTAAAATACATATTATTAAATATTTATGTGTATATATTTTTATATATATATATGTGTGTGTATATATTTTTGTTTTTGTTATATAATTTAACACTAATATTTATATAATGTAATTATTATAATAACACAATGATAATTATGTTAATATATTAATATAACAAATTTAATAAGACAGTTTGATGTGCAAAAATAAGTGCATCATCCCATAATTTTAAGTGCTGCAAATGTTAGCCTGGATTCTAGTGTATAGATTTATTTTTTAAGTCTGATCTTTCCTCACAGTAGACGAGTCCTCATAGATTCAGCGTCATTTGAGCAGAATGTGTTTTTGCTGTGTTCATTGTCTTCAGACGGCCTCCCCCCACTGTGCAGTTTGGAACAGTAGACAAATTTTCCTCTCTGCCGCATCCAATTCTCAGGTCTCGTCTCCGTGTGCCCTTCCGTGGCCCTTTATCGCTGTCTGAATGTGGACACAATCGTGCTTCTGACAGCTAAATGCCCTTAAACCAGCCGAGGAGCCAGCGAGGAACCAGAGTTGACAGGAAGTTTTTCAATGTATATAAAATAAAATAATATATAATTTGTATATAAAAATTAAATTAGAATTTAAACTAATTAATTATATTTAAAACTAATTAAACAATTTAGCATTTTTAAATATTTATATAAAAAATCTATAAATTATATTAATTATAATTACGTTTAAAACTATATTATACAAATGTTATAAATAAATTATAATTAAAATGTTAAATATTATATGTTATGCATGTTGTTCTATATTATATAGTAATTAAATATTATCAGTAAAATTAAATATGTAAATTATTATAAATTACTAAATATTTTTAAATATGATTTTAAAATATGATACATTTTATCAACTTTTTTAACTTTTATAATATAAGTATCAATATCATTAAATATAGTAATTAAATGTTACAGTTAAAATACATATTATTAAATATTTATGTGTATATATTTTTATATATATATATGTGTGTGTATATATTTTTGTTTTTGTTATATAATTTAACACTAATATTTATATAATGTAATTATTATAATAACACAATGATAATTATGTTAATATATTAATATAACAAATTTAATAAGACAGTTTGATGTGCAAAAATAAGTGCATCATCCCATAATTTTAAGTGCTGCAAATGTTAGCCTGGATTCTAGTGTATAGATTTATTTTTTAAGTCTGATCTTTCCTCACAGTAGACGAGTCCTCATAGATTCAGCGTCATTTGAGCAGAATGTGTTTTTGCTGTGTTCATTGTCTTCAGACGGCCTCCCCCCACTGTGCAGTTTGGAACAGTAGACAAATTTTCCTCTCTGCCGCATCCAATTCTCAGGTCTCGTCTCCGTGTGCCCTTCCGTGGCCCTTTATCGCTGTCTGAATGTGGACACAATCGTGCTTCTGACAGCTAAATGCCCTTAAACCAGCCGAGGAGCCAGCGAGGAACCAGAGTTGACAGGAAGTGGAGCTCATTTATGAGTAGTCAGCCGGTATGAGTAATGTAACATGCAGGACTGTCCGCAGAGTGCAGAAGACAAGACGATTTTTACAGCTTTTTAGGGCAGAAACCTTTGTCTGACACTTTAGTTTCCTCTCAACTGCATCTTTCTTTGTGTGAGAGTCCAAAACAGGCTATTTCAGGATGAATGAGGTGGTGGCATCGGTTAGTGAGGGGTGTCTCTTGCTTTCGTTCACTTGGGAGACACGACTGGAAAGACAGACCCCGAGGGACTTACAGCATACACACATTGACAAAGATGAACATGTATGGACTGACTAAAGGACTAGATTTCCCTGAGGAGGTCAGGTGTATTTGTGATTTAGTGATTTTTTTCCCCACCTGAATTGAACACACTGGTGTGTCTTTCTCACACAACCTCATATTTTTTGACTAACTTGGGTGTCATCTAATCTAATCCCATCCAAATGATGCATTTAGTATTATTTCTGATAAATATTATTCATATATTATTATTATTATTATTATTATTATTTATAAATATTATATATTATTAATACTTGTTAATTAAATAGTTTAATACAATAAAGTATTATTTTATTGTGAATATTTCAAGATTTTTGATTAAGTAATTTAAATCATTTAATTAAATAATTTGTTGAAGAACTTTATTTTTAACATTATTTTGTGCATTCTAAGTACTCTGAAGACAGATGTTAGCTTTTTGTGTGAGTTTGTGTATGCATGCACACACACACACACACACACACACACACACACACACACACACACACACACACACATTTCTTTATTATTTCTTTATTTACTTTAATCTATCTATCTATCTATCTATCTATCTATATAGTATTTATTTTTATTAGTTCTAAAAAGGTATTATATATTTTGTGCATGCTAAGTACTGTAATATTTCTAAATACTATTTTCACACACACACACACACACACACACACACACACATATATGAGAAATAATATTTAGAAAATGTTACAGTATATATTACAGTATATAGAACTTATAGTATATTACAGTACATATAACTTAGTTTTATTGATGCTATATTAATATTACTTAATTCTTAATGTATAATTAAAGTATTTATAATTAAATACATAAATATGTATAAACTGATATTGTTTAAAAAAAAATGTAAAGGCAAATCATAGTTTTGGCATGTGCATAATGCCAGAGGTGTGAACAATGCAAATGCACACTCATTTTTACTCAACAATTAACATGATCCTGTATTGATAGATGAAAAGCCATGTACTATTACACAACTGAGGGAGCAACGTAATTGCACTTTCTCCTCTTCTCTCTCTCTCTCCCTCTCCTAATCCTCTCTTATCTGGAGTTTCTCCTGTAGCCTGTACAATATTGCAGTCAATGTATGAACAGATTAGAGGGGTGAGGATGTGTGAAAAGTAATGTAATGTAATTCCAAACCCATCTCACTTATTTTCTTTCACTGAATAATAATAAAAAAGGTATTTTGCAGAAAAAAAAGTAAATTTGTCCATATACATTTGTTTGTTACCATTTTTTTTTCTTCCCATATTGATTGAAATTTATTTAAATTATGTAGTTAATTGTGGTTATTTGGTGATAAAAACTGTCTGTTGATAATTTGCTGTTTACGTTTTAGCATGTCGATATATTTGGTTTCTAAGATGTTCTGGGTGATTTTACATTGTTGTTATGGGGTTGCTAAGGTTGTTTGTAGCCTTTTGCTAGGTATATTCTACTGTATGCTGTTCTGGGTGGTTTTTAGCATGTTGCTATGGGGTTGCTAAGGTCTTCTGGGTTGTCTTTACCATGTTGCTATGGGGTTGCTAAGGTGTTTTGGGGTGTTTATAGCATGTTTGCTAAGTAGTACGTACTGTATGGAGTTCTGGGTGTTTTAGCTTGCTGCTATGTGGTGTCTGAAGTGTTCTGGATTGTTTTTAACATGTTTCTAGGTTGATGCTACTGTAGTGTATTCTGGGTGGATTTAGCATGTTGCTAAGGTGTTTTAAGTGTTTTTGGGTGGTGTTCTGTGCGGTTTTTTAGCATGTTGCTATGGGGTGGCTAAGGTGTTTCAAGTGTTTTTTGTTGGGTGGTTTTCTGAGTTGTTTTTAGTATGTTGCTCAGTGGCTGGTACTGTAGGGTGTTCTGTGTGGTTTTTATGTTGCTGTGCAGTTGCTAAGGTGTTCTGGGTTGTTTTTAGCACCTTTGCTAACTAGTTCCTACTGTAGGTTGTTCGGGTTTGTTTTTAGCATGTAGCTACGTGGTTTCTAAGGTGTTCTAGGTATTTTAGGTGTTTTTGGGTGGTGTTCTATGTGTTTTATTTTAGTTTTTTTGCATGTTGCTATATGGTTGTCAAGGTGTTCTGGGTTGTTTTTAGCGTGTTGCTGGTAGATGCTATTGTAGGGCATTCTGGGTGTTTTTTAGCACGTTGCTATGGGGTTGCTAAGGTGTTTTAGGTGTTTTTTGGGTGGTGTTCTATGTGTTTTATTTTAGTTTTTTTGCATGTTGCTATATGGTTGTCAAGGTGTTCTGGGTTGTTTTTAGCGTGTTGCTGGTAGATGCTATTGTAGGGCATTCTGGGTGTTTTTTAGCACGTTGCTATGGGGTTGCTAAGGTGTTTTAGGTGTTTTTTGGGTGGTGTTCTGTGTGGTTTTTAGCATGTTGCTATGTGGTTGTTAAGATGTCCTGGGTTATTTTAGCGTGTTGCTGGCAGATGCTATTGTAGGCCATTCTGGGTGTTTTTTTAGCATGTTGCTATGAGGTTGATAAGGTATTTAGGTGTTTTTGGGTGGTGTTCTGTGCGGTTTTTAGCATGTTGCTATGGGGTTGCTAAGGTATTTTAGGTGTTTTTGGGTGGTGTTCTGTGCGGTTTTTAGCATGTTGCTATGGGGTTGCTAAGGTGTTTCAAGTGTTTTTTGTTGGGTGGTTTTCTGTTGTTTTTAGTATGTTGCTCAGTGGCTGGTACTGTAGGGTGTTCTGTGTGGTTTTTAGCATGTTGCTATGCAGTTGTTATGGTGTTCTGGGTTGTTTTTAGCACCTTTGCTAACTAGTTCCTACTGAAGGTTGCTCAGGTTAATTTTTGACATGTAGCTATGTTTCCAATGGCGCTTTTCCACTGCATGGTACGGCTCGGCTCGGTTTGCGTTTCCACTGCAGTTTAGTACCGTTTTAGAGTGGGCGGGATTATAGACATGTCATTATAGTTGCGCTGCCTCTACTGCCGCGACCTCCTGAAAAACTTTTTTCATTCCGCGTCGTCCTGGTCCGCTCCTCAGCTATCAATGAGAGGAACGTCTGTACTTCCTCAACAGACTGTGAAACAGCCATTATTTTGTTGTTTAAAAAAAGGTACGCTCGTTCGAAACTGTTGCGTTCGTTCAAAAAAAGTTCAGTTCGATCCTCACTGGCTGTGCTGATTTAATCTAGCGGGTCTAGTGTCTCGTGTCGCAAGTTCAATGACGCAGGTAGTGACGATTCTCTCCGGCCAATCAGTGATCAGTAGGGTTTACACGTCACATTTTGGTAACAGTATGGCTCGCTTGGAACCTCAGCCGAGGTGGTACTGAAAAACGTACCAGGTAACAGGTACTGTACACTGTGGAAAACCCCCCAAAAGTGAGCCGTGCTGTGCTGTTCCATACCATGCAGTGGAAAAGCGCCATAAGACGTTCTGGTTTGATTTTAACATGATGGGGCTGCTAATGTGTTTTAAGTGTTTTTTTTTTTAGCATTTTGCTAAATGGCTGCTACTGTAGGGTGTCCTGTGTGATTTGTATCATGTCGCTATATATGTGGTTGTTAAGGTGTTCTGGGATGTTTTAGCATGTTGCTAAAGTATGTGGTTTCTGAGGTATTTCTGGGTGGTTGCTAGATGGTCGCTTACTGTCCCAAGCTTCACCCCCAATATTCTCTAGATGTAACTGTTGCCTCTTCTTCTTTCCAGCTTTATATGAAAATTATAAATCAACAAAAAACAAAATCTCTCCTCAGCAAACAACATGGTTTGCCATTGCATTAATTCAACCACACTTTAATACTTAGCCTTAGCAACAGAAATGCTGTTCTCAATACATCTGAGCTCTTTTGTGTTACTCTTTTAAAAAGGCCAGTTGAATGTGTTATTAATGTGATATTAAATGGAATAATTGTTTTCTATTCCAGCTGAATCATTTCACTCAGGATGTCCCAGTGAGAGCGAAATACTGTACATACTGTGAAGCGCAGCTCTCTTATGCTAATCTAGCCCCATTATGAAACTGTACGATTCAGAAAGGTTTTGGAAACTGAAGCAAGACGATCTCTTGAGTTCTCAAAGCCTCAGCCAAACAGAATCCACAAATAAGAGCTATAGCCAAACGCTAATTAAAGCGAACAGGAAGCCACAGGAAGTACTTACGTGAGAAAGGGCAAAAACTATGTTTCATTTGCAAATCTGACTTTGCAAAGAAAAAAGAAATTCAGATATCTGATGAAACAGATAAAATCTCAGGACAACTGATGCAAAATCTTTGCATTGAGTTTTTTTTTTTTTGGCGCCTCCACCAGAGGTTTTTGTGGTGACATCTGCGATAAGAGAAAAGCGTTTCAGACTTTAAAATGTCGACTCTCAGAATGAAGACAGCTGGCGAGGCTGGATCTTGTCATTTCACCAAGCCATAATGCCCTGTGATGTAGATTGTAATGATAAAAGAGCGTCCACGGACTCGTCGTCTCATTCCACATCGGTTTTTGTTGCTAAAAGCTGTTGCAGGCTATTGCGAGAGCTTGTTTGTGAAGCTCATGATGACTTTCAGCCAAGCAGACAGCTTGATTGACCCTGAGAAACGCAGAGATGACATTCCAAACGACTCTTGATGTAAAGGCTTAGTTTATGTAAATCACACTTTTTCCGCCTTCGAAACTTTCTAGCATGAAAACAGCTTTCAGAAAGAAAGAAAAATGTAGAGAAAATTCCTGAAATTATCTTCAAGCTGGGTTAACAGTACTAGCAATCTGCAGTGGCTCCCCAAATCATTTCACAAAACTTTTTTTTTAGGTTTCGAATGATAAATTAAATTCAGCTGCTTTTTAGGCCAATTAACAAACAGTGGAGACTAAAAGTTTGAGACCACCAGTGATATTTTGCATTTTGTACAGTATTGTTTATTTATTTATTTATTTAACTTCATATTAATTAATATTAAATAAATATTAATGAATGCGAAGTGAATTTAAAACATATATATATATAT
>NW_015643596.1:304726-305213 GCF_001515625.1 Sinocyclocheilus rhinocerous | reverse complement strand
CGGCTTTCACCGTGGACGAAGCGGAGTCCAGCCCGGGGTCGTCACATGTGGTTGCCGCAAGCCTCCTTCGTCGAATCCGCCGGGCACAGCTCACTCAAACCTCTGTGTGTTTCGTTGTGAAAGCGAAACTACTTTGTTTGGCCTTCCAAAAGAGGACATAATGTTTCTATAAAGTTGGGCAGTTCCAACTTTGCAAGGACAGTCTGGCGCTTCTGACTCACAGCCTGTAAGTACGTTTTTTATATTTAAAGAATTTGCCAATGATGATTCAAACGCGAGTTTGAGCAGTGTAGAGTAGCTTTGAATAAATATAGCCAAAAATCCGTCAAAATCCCACCAAAATCAGTTGCCATGACTTATCGCGAGAGGCAAAAGGTTACGTTTTAGTCGCATAACATTGTTTAATCGAAACGCCGTCATTTCGCAATACTTTGTTATAGATATTTATAAAATATCACCAAAGTTTTGCGCAAATCTGTAATGGAAA
>NW_015643596.1:298003-299091 GCF_001515625.1 Sinocyclocheilus rhinocerous | reverse complement strand
CGTCATTTCGCAATACTTTTTTATCGACATTTATAAAATATTGCCAAAGTTTTGCGCAAATCTGTAATGGAAATGCGCCTAGTGTCTCTTCCGCGGCTCAGTACGCTTTCAACTAATTTTTTTTGTCTCGAGCAAGACTGTACAACATTCACATTACATGATTTGACTGATTTTTACATAGAAAGGGCGACAGCGCACCGCATTAAAATAAATGATCATTCATGTTTTCATAACTGCTGGCCAAATTCAAAAAGAAACTAAAAATCGACATTTATAAAATATCGCCAAAGTTTTGCGCAAATCTGTAATGGAAATGCGCCTAGTGTCTCTTCCGCGGCTCAGTACGCTTTCAACTAATTTTTTTTGTCTCGAGCAAGACTGTACAACATTCACATTACATGATTTGACTGATTTTTACATAGAAAGGGCGACAGCGCACCGCATTAAAATAAATGATCATTCATGTTTTCATAACTGCTGGCCAAATTCAAAAAGAAACTAAAATTAAATCATCTTTGAGAGCAAGGGGGCCCCCTGGTGTTTCGAGGGGCCCTACGCATCTTGCGTATTTTGCGTATAGGGGGGATCGGCTCTGCCAATAAGAAACTATATAACATCCTTGTATTACTTGCTCTCCATTTTTACAGTCAGCTTAAATAATTAGATTTTCCCTGCCAGAAGTTTGGGCGCTCAAGACTCGTTCCTCATTACCGTGTCACATCTCTATGGCAACCGCGAATGATATTTCATAATTAAGAGCTGGCAGAGAGCCTACGTCCTTCCCACTTATTTCAGAAATAAAACGATCAATATGGGCCCCACGCACGCAGCGTAATTGAACGAGCTTGTGCGCGTTTGGGATTGATTAATCACGCGAGAGAGAAATTGCAAACATCTCCTTGGCACGGTGGCTGGAGGCTGGAGCCGTTCATCATCCGCGGCGCACTGATGAAGCTAATGGACGCCGCTCATCTCGTACGGCGGGAGCGCGAGGGCAGGTAGATGGAACAGCGCGGTGTAATTAAATATCCAGATTTGGATGAGAATATGCCTGCACTCATTAAATGTCACTCACTCGCACCTTGTTA
>NW_015643596.1:272844-295926 GCF_001515625.1 Sinocyclocheilus rhinocerous | reverse complement strand
AAAAAAAAAAAAAAAAATGGGCAGATTATCTGAGGAATGTTTTACAGCCGTGTTAAGAAAGAAATGACGGATTTACTGTGCTGTATGAAATGTGGCATCAAGAAAAGATTAAGTTAGAAAACATGTTCATTTCTATCAAAGTACTTATCTTACTGTTTCTAGTTTTGTTGTGTATGAATAATCAGATCTATCTATCTATCTATGTCTGTCTGTCTGTCTTATTGTAGTATTAAAATATATGTTTTGTATTTATTATTATACTAATTAATACATATATTATTCATAATTAATATTAATTTTTAATATTCATATTTTTTATATCAGAAATTAGAGTTTGGGTGTCATATATAATTATTACTTTATTAGATCATGGATTTATAATAAATGATAATAATTACTATTTTTTATTAATATGTACTAATATTAATATGTTTTTATTTTTAATATATGTATAAAAGTAATTATTTCCCATATTTTATTTGACAAGTGTTGAACTTTTATAGCAATTAAAATATGTATCTTAATTTAAAAAATACAAATGAAAAATCAATTCATTTTTAATTATAATAAAATTGAATTTTTTTTAAAATAAATGTTTTAACCTAGTTGTGCAAAACGGTCATATAAGATGTTTATAGTTTCTAAGGCGTAACTATGCAGGTGCTAAGGTGTTCAGATTGGTTTTTAGTATGTTGCTTAGTGGTTGCTATGTACACACATATTTCAAAATTAACCCTTTACATTTTAAAAATATTTTTCCTGACCTTTGACCTTACCTTTACACTTAATTTTTGCATTATAATAGGTTACATATCTTCTATCTTACTTTGCTTTATAAAATGGCATTTTAATAAATGTGCTTGTATATTAAAATTGTTAATATATAAAAATTGTAGGAAAAAGTAATTACTTTCCCTAAGGAAACTACAAATTTTCCTTTAAGGAAATATATATGTTACATATAATATATATGTTATATATGAATAACAGGTTAACATATTTCAGAAAATCGTGTCAATTTATGTTGAAGCTAAGTATTAGAAACAAAAAATGAGAGGAAGCGGCTAATAGTCTTTAGGACAGTTACTCTTGGCACAAGCAGCAATGAAGAACTTCCTCCATATGTCTGGTCGTGGGTCAATAGCTTTGCATTTATGCGCTCGATTCACAAGGACGGTCACCATACGGAGGACTTTATTTATAGAACGAGCTCTGAAAACTCGAATCAGTCATTGATACTTTGTCCAATAAATGCGTTACGTGTGGCTGATCGCAATTCTTAGCATGTCAAGAAAGGCCTAATCTGCCTCAGAACGTCGTCTGAAGACTTCATCGCTTTATCTAACCAAGAAACGCTCTCGATTTATTGACAAACGCACGCCAAGATTTGCATTGTGATACCTGCCGGTGTGAACGTTCATCATTCGAGCTGCTTTCGTATCCATATTTCACACGTTCCCATAAAATCTATTTCCAAAGCAGCTGTCAGGGACGCGTTCAGCATGCCGTATTTTCCCAGGTAAAAAAACAAGCAGGCGCGGAGTGACGGGGGGCTGTGAACAGAACAACATTAGACATAATGTGTGAGAAAGCCACACTGAATTTTAAGATAAGCTGATGAATTATTCATGTTTTCTTCATGAGGAGTGTGTGTTTGTGTGTTGGCTTGTGTTAAAGG
Organism: Sinocyclocheilus rhinocerous; assembly: GCF_001515625.1. NCBI lineage: Eukaryota > Metazoa > Chordata > Actinopteri > Cypriniformes > Cyprinidae > Sinocyclocheilus > Sinocyclocheilus rhinocerous. Next base: position 294,248 of record NW_015643596.1, on the reverse strand, counting down.
TAAGAGGGCCTGGTTTGTGTTGTGTGAGGTAATAACTTGATAATCTGGCATTGCAGAGGAAAATAATGGAAGAGTTTGCTTAAAATCAAAGTGGGATGAATAATGAAGGCCATAATGTTCTTTTTAGCAACGTCATATGACCCCTTTAATATGTTTGCATTGATTTTTTTTTTTTTTCATTTTGGTTCATGATTCTTGCATTTTTTTTCTCTGTTTCTCAACGTTATGATCTGAGATCGAGGATTATGGGTCGGGTTCATTATGCGTCTTTTACATCCGTATGTTAGCCGTGACTGATTTTCCTGTGATTTTCAGTGGGAATTGAGCAGGTTGTTTTCACTTGCAGTATATAATGAGAAATTAAGCCTAGATATAGAGGAACATATGAATTTACACAATACTATGAGTATATGAAACCGCATTCGCAACCCAAAATAACTTTAATGTAACAATATTTCCTGAGTTACATGGGAGATTCAGTGCGAAAAAATGTATTTAGGCATTTGGAAGGGATTTTTTTTTGGCAATTAGGATTTGATGTGATTATGAAAGATTACTATGATATTATGGGCTACTGTCTGTGCTAATATTATATTTATAATATAATTTTATAAAACGGTTCAATCTGGTTACTCGAATCTGATTGGCTGATAAGAGTGCGATATTAGAGTGATAACAGAACTCCAACCGTTTCACTGCTTGTATCAGTCTGCTTGTGGTATTTCTCACAACTGGTGTCATGGCGGACGCCCAAATCCACTATAATTTAAAAAATATTACTGTTTTTGTGTCACGGAATGTAGTTTTAAGAGTTTTTTAAGGCGAGAATGTACTTGTTTAGACTTCAAATGTGTGGTTTGTTAATAAAAATAACGTCTATTTGAAAAGCTGCTTCGTCGTTTTTGGAGATGTGAGCTCCAGGGCGTCAGTGAGTGAGTGAGTCAGCAGTAAAGACTTTTATATTGAAAGAGACTGAAATGCTGTTGTAAACAAGGAAGTTATTTTTACTTTCAACAACAGCTTGTAAGACGAAGCCAGAAAATGCACTGATCAGCGCTGTCATCAGAAACCCTTAACAGATGAAAGGAGAGTACGACAAAGATATATCGCTTTCCTCAGTAGACATTCAAACTAATGTTTTATTGTGAATATGAGATTGAGCTGAAGAATGAATGCTGGATCAGATGTAGGTAGTCACACTCGCTCAGTCCATCTCTCTCTCATAATACTCTATTGTACGTTTTCGAATTAGTAACGGAGGTTTGAGCTCAGCTGTTAAACTGTCAAACTGATCCGTTGCGGAAGGAAGTAGTTCTGCACAAAAGAGTGTTTTTAAAGACACTCCGTTGTTTTTTTTTAATGTATTTATACACTCGTGCTGTCGAACTGTTGTATTAGGGATATGCCGGTATCAAATTTTTATTCACGGTATTTAGAAGTGCCCACGATAACAATATCGTGCATATTCATTGCCGTGATATATCGCATTACCGAATACCGGCACAAGTCTATGTTGTATAAACGCAATATCACACTTGTAGCCATGAGATATGGCTATATATCGGTACAGCTGTGATTTGGCCGTAGGCACGAGGCTGCAGGCATGATATTGCTCATATATATACACACACATTATATAAATAATTATTTAAATAATTAAATAGTTATATAAATAATGCATAAATAACCATGCATTACACACAAACACACACACACACACACACATATATAATTTAATGTATATTTGACATAATATACACATTTTTAGAACTATATAGAATTTTTTTACACTAATTCAACACTTACATATTTAAATTATTTTAAAATGAATATTAAATAATTGAATACATTTTTCTATATACACATATTACACAAAATAGAGACAATTACGTTACACAACGTGAATACACAACATGTATAATGAAAGTTTATTAATTTACTTGATGTTTAAGAATTTAACTATATGCACACACACACACGTTATTCTCTCTCTCTCTCTATTATCAAGTTCTAGGAAAATATAAAAAAAATATAACAAGTATAATACAAACAGTTAATTGCAGAAAAAAAGTATACATTCATGTCTAAAAAGAGATTGTTTCATTTGTGCTGTCAACTGACATTTTATGTTCACAGTGTATATATAATAAGCATATATGAGACTGTGCTACATGCTAAATCCATCTCACCCTCTACTGCCAGTGAATCACATACTCTATTTCAAGACTCTTTAAATGTGATCATGCAGTACAGCAAATGCTGTTGACTGAAACACTCGTATCTCAGCTGCTTTTTAACCACAAACAGACTGTTCGCAGGTTTTCCGTTTAAAGGCTGTTCTGTGTTTGTCTGTATAATGGCTTTGACTCTCCGCATTACCAGAGAGCGAGTCCAAAACATGTTTCTGTGTACATCAGCGCTCAGGGCCAAATGAACAGGATATTTCCTTTGAACTTCCTGTCTCGACTGTGCGTTTCCTTGTCATCTCCTCAGAGTGATCTGGAATTCAAGTTGGGAGCCGCTATAATCACGACGCATGCTGTTTTCACGCATCAAACCATCCTGCCCATCCACTCAACCGGAGGCCGCAAATGCTCCTCTATTACGCTCCCAACTTCACGTCATTCTGTTATGGAAATGCGCACACTTTTCCCAGCTTGAAAAGCTCCTGGCTTCTCCTTTTGTGCTTTTTCAACTGCTTTTAATGTGAGGAAAACGCCGTCTGATGTATGAAACACATCGCTACACTTTGTTGGGTCCATCCCTGCTGCTTCTCTCAGGGATTGTTTACTGCAACGCAAATAAGTTTGCAGAGTAATTCAAATGGATGTCGGGATTGTTTGGGTTTAGGCTGAGTACCGTCTTGTGAAGTGTTTCATGCAATCCACTTGTTATTTGTTTATTTATAAAGCACTAATGCATCATGGATAAAAAAGAGTGAGCACTTTTTAGTAGATAGCAAGCTACTTGAGGCTATTGGTTTTTAAGTATTTGGGTGAATGAAAGAACATGCGTTCTCTTTGAACTATTGAGAGGAGAGCAGACGACAAGGACCCACACACTTAAATCTGAGGAAGTGTATTCACATTCGATATATGGATCTATTATTAAAATATTTTTTTCCTCCAAATGGGTTCTTTGTTACAGTTATTTAAAGATTGTTTGTTTATTTATTCATTCCTTTTATTAAAATCTATATGACAACCCCCCCCCAGTGATTAAAGGAGCACTCACTCACTCTCACACTCACACTCACACTCACTCTCAATCTCACTCACTCACTCACTCACTCTCACACTCACACTCACACTCACTCTCAATATCACTCACTCACTCACTCACTCACACTTTATCTGTCATTTTACTGTCAACCCACATCCAGCTTTAACATTTTTTCTATGATAATACGTCCATACTCAACACACAAACTTGAAACATACTATAACATGTCATTCATGACGTCTCATTTTTCATTCTCTCCCCTCATCATCTCTTCACCCTGCTCTCCGCTCTTCCTCAAGCGTGTGACGTGGAGGAATATCTGTGTGCGGACGGACACAGCTGTGTTTCTGAGAGCTGGCTGTGTGACGGGGAGCACGACTGCCCCGACGGCTCTGATGAAACGCCAACCATATGTGAGTCCATCAACAAAAGACATCGCACCATATATTCATTTTATTTCATTATTCCATTTATCTAAACTATTTATGTATATATAGAAAATCATTTGTATTTATATATTTTATTTTACACTTTAATAAAAAACATCATAAACAGTGGGTATAGAAAACAATCACCCCCCTTTAAATTAATCACAGTTTTTGTTTTATCCAGCTGTATTTACTCAGTGCTACTTATAACATCCAAATGAAAGATATAACACCAACAGTTTTGCTGTGTGCTTTGGGTCATTGTCATGTTGGAAGGTAAACCTTCTTCCCATTGACAACTTTCTGGCAGAGGGCAGCAGATTTTCCCTAAGAATTTAATGGTATTTTAAAGGACAAGTTCAGATTTAACATTGTCACAAAGACCACAAACTAATCAAAAGTGCATTATTAAGCTGCATATTCATATAAATTATCTTTTTAAAAAGAGTTTTACACTTTCTGCCAAGTTGCATGTCATTTTGCCCAATGCCAATGAGATTTCAACACAAAAACAATCGTACTTCACATTTCTATTATAAAATGAATAGGTTTCCAAAACACTTCAGTAAAAATGGGAAACACACTCATAAATATTGCTGGAAGAGAAATACTGAGCCTGAGATAAAAGGTGAAATTTTAATTGAAGGAATTGTTACGTGAAGTGCTATGCGGTTTTTCACACGATACAGTCCTTGAATGCACCGATTCTGAGAGGATAAAGAGATGAGAAAGCTTTTGTACGTATGACAGGCTGCATAATTATCTTTTTTTAAATAGTAGGCAATGATATATCTTTTGAAATTCAGTGTATGCGGGAAGAAATATTCCTGACAAGCCTTTTATGAGATTAGAGGAAATCACAGTTGAGGTCAGTTGCCTTCGGCCAAATATCTTGTGATAACATAGTAAACGTGTTAGTTTAAAGTTATTTTTCCTGTCAGTATTTGGCAAATAAATGCCCCTTGCTCATTATTCCTGACAGTTTGGCAATTACTGAGCTCATTTAAATAAATATGAGGTTTTTCCAGTGAGTATTGCCTCTGCATACAGTTGGAATATACACTTTTGCTTGTACAGTATGTGCAACTGCATAAACTAGCTTCTGACTTTTCTCATTGCACGTCAACAAACGCACCGCCGTGGTTCCTTTGATCAGTTTGTCATCTCTCGTCTGTGAACGACCATCTGTGGTTTTCCAACGTGCCGTTCTCTTAATATTCATCCCCTTAATCACACGAGATTAGTGTGTAATCCATTTTGAAATGATAAACAAAAGCAGAAATTGAAATTTGTGCGGTTTGTATGGATGAAAGAGCCTTAAAAGTCACTCTTTATATATATATATATATCAACCTATATAGCTTTCAAATTATTTTTAAATTTCATTATAAATAACTATTAAAAAAACATATTTAAAAAAAAGTTATTTTATATATTTATTTTTAATTTATTTCATGTTTTTTAGTACATGCAATATTCATGTAAGAACAACATATATAAAATAAATTAATTCAGTTAGTTACTAAGTGTACTGCATGGGGGCCCCGACTGTAGCAGGAATGCATGTAGTATAGAAACAAAAACACTTATTTTTGGCATTTTTGGAACGTCTGTGCCTTTACACTGTTGGTTTCAAAAGAATTCCTTCATAATTGGTTTCTAAGTGAGACCCCCCCTCTAATATGCTGTCGTGCTGCAGGGCGGCCATGGATGAAGCCATCAGAGTGAAACTAAAACAACAGAAAATGCTGCATTAATGAGGTTACATCACCCTCAATATCTTCCAGGTTCCATCTTGACTTCTGCTGCCTAGATACTTTTGAACCTCTCTGGAGATCCGGAGGCTTTGAGAGGAAGAGCGAGAGACACTGAGAAGATATTTTTAAACAATTCTCCTATTTGTTGAATTACATATTCTCTTTTTACCAGGATTATGAAAGTGGAGCAGAGGTCCACTGGGAAAAACCTTGGGGGGAAACCTGTGTATACACTTCCTTTCTCCATAAAGACTGTTGAAAAAAACCCACTCGGGTGATCGTTTACAAGGAAATTGGAAGTTAAGGAGGCAGACGTACTGTAGGCCGAAACGTTCGGGGATCTTATTGGAGCTGGATGGAGATCAATAATGCCGTTTTGGCAGTGGTCTCTGCTCCCCCGTGACACCCCAGAAACGTCAAGCAATCCACAATCGGTGATTCACAAGAGACAGCTGGCGGAGTGCTAAATTCTCGTGTGCTTAAGAGACATATTTAGGAGGAACTGTGCTGGGAGTTGAATATTAAAATAGCTTTGCTCATCACATTTATACACAGCACCCCAATGAATCGAGTTAAGGGGGGTAAGGCTCGGTTTTATGTCTTTTATTTGTATTTATGTTGCGTAGAGAGGGAAAACAAGAACATGGAGGGTTTTTAGAAGAACTTGTGTTGTTCATCTGTTTTGTTTAAGTAGGTTTATGCCATCTCTGTTTGGTTCTGTTGTTACTTCTTGTGTCAAAATCTACTCAACAGTGTTGTGGGCATTTTTTTGAGTGAGTGATATTGAATATAGCAAGTGTACTTTCTGTCATGCAGTTGTATTGTATGTATTAGCTAAATTAATTGGTATTTCAATATTATTTTTTATGCATTATATTTGGGTGCTTTTTCTGGCCTCTGAAAACTTGAGATCAGGGGAGTGAGGTTTACCCGCACAGCTCTTACCAGCTGGCCTCTATTACACTCGCTCCCCTAAACCTCACTCCCATCCGGGTCACGGCACCAATGTAACCCCTCCAGTTCTACTCCCCCCGTTCTTGCTCTGAGCACGATTCGGACTGGTGTTTCCAGCATGGGAGGCAGACGCATTAGCAAGGACACTAAAGACTGCAGCCTCTAGTGTCAGTCGCTAGTGAACCTCTTGAGATCAGGGGAGTGAGGTTTACTCGCACAGCTCTTACCAGCTGGCCTCTATTACACTCACTCCCCTAAACCTCACTCCCATCTGGGTCACGGCACCAATGTAACCCCTCCGGTTCTACTCCCCGCCCCATTCTTGCTCCGAGGCAGACGCATTAACAGTGAGGTTTACCCGCACAGCTGGCCTCCGGATGGTTCAACGGAAGGTTCTTTGGGGAAACAAAATGGTTCTTCTATGGCATCACTGTAAAAAACTCACTTCTTTAGATTTTTAAATTGTTATTCACACAAACCTAAAATAAGTAATTTAAGAACTGTTTTTCTATTGCATCGCCACACTTAAAAATAAAGGTTCTTTATTGGCATTGATGGTTCCATGAAGAACGTTTAACATCCATAGAATTTATTTATTTATTTTTTGCATTCCACAAAAGATTCTTTATAATTAAAAAGTTGCTGTCAACAGTACTGCTGTCATTACCGTCACGTCAAGCATTCCAAAATCTTTCAACATCTGGTTTTGAATCCTCTAAAACATTTAGACTTGTTTATAGTGGACTTCAGCTGTGGCGGGAATACAGATCTCCCAGCATAGTACAATGACACTTTTAAAATGAGATTAATTTTAAGATTTTTACATTATCATCTGAGAGTAGCTTTGTTACATGTTGAGGCTAGTGTCAGTATTCAAAAACAATCCATTTCTTTTTATTTTTATAAATTCATTCATAATTGACATTGAGCATAATTGACTGCAAACTTGTTGTGTTAAAAAAGGCAAGACAAACTTTTATTCCAAAACGTTTTTACCTCCACACATCATTACCACTTCACACAATATTAAAGCCCACACTATTGCTGCATAATCTACTGGAAATTTGATCACAGCGAATGATCAAAACTTTTTTCCTGGACTTGTGATAAATGTTTTAACATATATGAAGACTAGTTTCAAGGTTGCTTCCTAGTGTGGTTGTCTAATAAACTTGGCATTGTGTATCACGAATACTGTTGGCGTTTTGATGAATTGCTTTGTTCCTCTTTTGTGAGTTGTTTTGGAGTGTCTGCTACATGCATAAATGTAGTTTGAAGAAGTCAAATATTTCAAGATTTCATTACAATTGCCTAAAATAAGTAATTTAAGAACTGTTTTTCTATTGCATCGCCACACTTAAAAATAAAGGTTCTTTATTGGCATTGATGGTTCCATGAAGAACGTTTAACATCCATAGAATTTATTTATTTATTTTTTGCATTCCACAAAAGATTCTTTATAATTAAAAAGTTGCTGTCAACAGTACTGCTGTCATTACCGTCACGTCAAGCATTCCAAAATCTTTCAACATCTGGTTTTGAATCCTCTAAAACATTTAGACTTGTTTATAGTGGACTTCAGCTGTGGCGGGAATACAGATCTCCCAGCATAGTACAATGACACTTTTAAAATGAGATTAATTTTAAGATTTTTACATTATCATCTGAGAGTAGCTTTGTTACATGTTGAGGCTAGTGTCAGTATTCAAAAACAATCCATTTCTTTTTATTTTTATAAATTCATTCATAATTGACATTGAGCATAATTGACTGCAAACTTGTTGTGTTAAAAAAGGCAAGACAAACTTTTATTCCAAAACGTTTTTACCTCCACACATCATTACCACTTCACACAATATTAAAGCCCACACTATTGCTGCATAATCTACTGGAAATTTGATCACAGCGAATGATCAAAACTTTTTTCCTGGACTTGTGATAAATGTTTTAACATATATGAAGACTAGTTTCAAGGTTGCTTCCTAGTGTGGTTGTCTAATAAACTTGGCATTGTGTATCATGAATACTGTTGGCGTTTTGATGAATTGCTTTGTTCCTCTTTTGTGAGTTGTTTTGGAGTGTCTGCTACATGCATAAATGTAGTTTGAAGAAGTCAAATATTTCAAGATTTCATTACAATTGCTTCTCTTCTCCAGGCTTGCGGCAGGTAAAGGTGAGATGTCCCGTCAATCACCTCAAGTGCCTCGGCACGCACAGGTGTGTTCATTTCAGTAAATTCTGCAATGGAGTACGAGACTGCGAGGACGGCTATGATGAGGGTGTGCATTGCCGCGGTAAGTTCGCAATGATTTTAGATACTGTGTGTACACTATTTTTCAAAGTTTGGGGTCAGTAAGGTTTCTTTTTTTTGAAATTTTTTTTGTATATTTATTCAGCAATTACTGTTTCTCCACATGATGAAGTGAGGATTGCATTTTGTGACATTGTGGTGAAAGGGAACAAGAAAGGAGGTTTATATAGAAACCGCAGCCTAGTTTACGTCTAAAACGTTGATGTATTGCAGCCAAGCATGTTTAACTGTTAAGACGCATGAGCTACATCGTTCATGTCTAGAGAAAGTGTGTATTTAGTTATGGCCGTAATAAATGAACATATGAAGGTATTCATCATCCTCACCTTGAGTTGAACCGCTCGTAAGATGTTCGCACGCATACGCCAGGCTTTTTAAAGCAACCGAGGACCTCTCTTGGAGGGGAAACTTGCGCATTTACATTTTATGTTCCATTTCAATCTTAGTCTTGGTTTGGTTTCAAAGTAAATAAAATTGGGTGGCTTGAAGGGGGAGGTATGGAAGTACACGCTCCTTTGAGGAGAAAACTCGGGCCGCTTTGTTCCACCGCAGACCGGTTTCGGATTGCTCTCTGCACACCTGTCATAACTGAGCATTCATAATTTACATTATCAGTCCGCAGAGCAGATATCAACTCTCACTCCTGGAGGTATTCGAATCTGGGACAGATAGAGAGAAGAAGCGAGAGAGAAACGTCTTTATGAGAATGATCATATGAGCCAGACTCATGTTTTTTTTTTTTTTTTGTCATAAGAGTTAAGACAAACTAGCCTTGTGGGTTAAATATAGCATGAAACTAGAATTGACCTCATTTACATTCTTAATAAATGTCTGTAGTCTTATTGTGCATGAAATTGCAGTGCATAATTTCGACTTGTTTCTCTTTTTTTAAGGTTACGGTGAGGCAAAAGTAAATTTTGAAGCATTTAAAAACAGATATGTGATGCTTGTAATTTTATAAAATCTTTTATGCTCATTCTTTTGTTAAAATGTGTGTATTATTTGTGCTGTTAAGCTGTTTAAGATGTTATTTTTACATTCGTTTTGGGGCCTTTGGCATTGCTATATAGATACATTTATAAAATTGGATATACATTTACACAGAAAAGGTTAATAGCATTTTTTCCACACTAAAATTGTGCTCAGACTTATATTGTTTAAGTTTTGTGGCTATACTATTGAAACAGTGACTATTCAAGGTGGGCCTCATTCTCTTCCATTGTAATTACCATTTACATTATTTTTTTCTGTTAAGATGTGTCTATTATTTGAGCTGGTAAGCTGTTTAAAATGACTTAAAAACAAACAAACAAGTAAAGTCGTTTTGGTAACACTTTAGAATACTGCACTGTCATTTATGAATAACTACACAAGAACACATGTGTAACACAATATTCTACTCTACTCTAGTAACTACTAGTAACTGACAAGAAACTCTGATTAATGAATTAGTAAATAATAGTGCTTAATCTAATGTGGTAGTTCACTATTAGTTAATCAGGAACTACTATTTTTCCATACCTCCCCAAGAACTACTAAGAACTACTGTAAACAGGTTTATAATTAATATGAATAATGCACAATCTATAATTAATTCTAAAGTGAAGGTCATGGTAAACCACTAGTATTGACACAAGTATTACCAAATTCTTCAGAAGGAATTACTAATTACTTGGATCAGTATTCTAAAGTGAATAACACAATAACTCTCTAGTAATTACTGAAATCATTGTAAGCTTTTGAGGTTTTTGTAAGATTCTCGATAGTAATTCCTTTTGCTAGATTTGGTAGCACTTGAGTCATTACTAGTGGGTTACCGTGATCTTCACTTTAGAATACTGATCCAAGTTATTAGTAATTCCTTTAGAATGATGTAGTAACACTTGAGCCATTACTACCCCAAACCATACATATATCTCAAAAGCTTAAAATGACGTCAGTCAATATTAGGGAGTTACCATGCTTTTCACTTTAGAATAATGATCCAAATAATTAGTAGTTCCATTAGAAGAATTTGGTAATACTTAAGTCATTACTAGTGGCATGGTCTCTCAGTTTGGTTCACTAGGCTACTCAATCATGGGGAAGACTGCTGATCTGATAGTTGTCCAGAAGACAATCATTGACACCCTTCACAAGGAGGGTAAGCCACAAACATTCATTGCCAAAGAAGCTGGCTGTTCACAGAGTGCTGTATCCAAGCATGTTAACAGAAAGCTGAGTGGAAGGAAAAAGTGTGGAAGAAAAAGATGCACAACCAACCGAGAGAACCGCAGTTACTGATTAGCTAATAGTGAACTACCACTTTTAACTGAGCGCTATTACTTCAGAGTTTCTTGTTAGTTACTAATAGTTACTAGAATGTTATTAGTGTATTAGTTATTTGTTCCTGTGCTAGTTATTCATTAACGACAGAACAGTATTCTAAAGTGTTACCAAATAATGTTAACACTCATATTATTTACGTTTTTTGGCAATACTATTGAAACAGTGAGTTTTAAACATTTACAGATTCACTTCCATTGTAAATGCCATTGTAGGTGGTTGCTAGGACATTGCTATGCGGTTGCTAGGGTGTTCTGGGTGGTTGCTAGTTTCCCTTACAAAAATTATTCATGGTTTTACTACAAATAAAAAAATAAAAAAAACTATGGATAGTATAGTGAAACCATGCTAACCACAAAATAACTATGGTTTTGCTACACTAACCATAGTTTAACCATGATATTTGTAGTAAAATTGTGGTTATACAAATGATAATCAATACGGCAAAAAACATGGTTACTACACTTTTACTATAATAAAACCATGGTTAATTTAAGGGTTGTTCTAGGTGGTTGCTAACTGTCTCAAGTCAAAAAAGCCCACCCTCTTGTGTCTATTACCTCTTTTACTCCAATATGCGATTTTATTTGCAATAATCTTCTTTGGAGATCTTGACAGCTATACAATTTTTGGTTTCACTTAGAAATATCACATTACAGACATTAAATGAATTGTGAATGCCGTTTCATGTTGTATATAACTGTGTTCAGCCCAACTGAAATGTGGGTTGCTGTGTCAGAAAACCTGAGTAAACAGTCTTGCAGGTATTTGACATCGACTTAAGAGCCTAACTAAAGGACAAAGTGTTTTTAGATTCTCTTTTATTTGGTTCTGAGGGGGAAAAAACTAAAAACTAGCGAGCAGCATTGAGACCACTGCCTTTGGATCACTGTGTGTTATTTTGAAACTCTTTCTTGGCTATTTTTCTTGGTTGTGTGGGGATTTGTTTTGTCATTGAGGAATGGAGCTTGCCTTCAGGTGACCACAGCTATTCACTAGAGACTAAAGAATAGAGAATAAAGAGATTTCGGCTGTGTGTGTGAGTGTGTGTTTCAGTACGATCGCTTATCTTCACGTTTCCCCACTGTTTTGGTCCTTCTCACACAGATTATATTTAGATCATTGGGGCCTGATAAGGACTTTATTTCTTTTTTATTATTATTATTCAGACGGTGTCTGCCGGTGTCAGACTAACTGACTGTAGATGTGTGAAATGAATAACTTAACAAAGATGGCATAGAGTGGTGCAGAAGATAACAGAATTGAAACAAAAAGAGAGTCACACATTTAATTAACTTCCCTGAAAACACACACTGGAAAGAACATGATGCCATGCGCATTTCACGGCGAAGATTTTCTTGATCTGTCGCATTTATTCTCATTTGTCTCGCATCAGAAGCCAGCATAAACCAGCAAAGGACCAGCTTAAACCAGCATCCCAGTGTCAAAACATACCTAACCAGCATATGCTGGTTTTTTCAACAGGGCTGTTAGCTTGCTATCTGAAGGTTTACCACACTTTTGAGCCCACAACGGTTACGGTAAGTTAACTGTTAACATTCCCATTCAGTACTTGTTCAAAAACATAGCTTGTTATCATGATATCTTGTTCCAGCCAATCAAAAGTGTTTTTTTTAACAAGTTTGCACTAGGCTAAGCTGTTAGCTTGCTATCTGAAGGTTAATCACACTTCCGCACCCCCTTCGACCCTACAACATACACACGTACTCCACAACGCTTAGGAAAAAGACCAGTCGTATCCTGATGAAAGCTAACGTTTAATCAAATGTTTAAAGGTTAATCACACTTCTGTGCCTCCCTCGACTCCACAACATATCACACACTAATACTCCACTAGACCAATTCAGGATTTTCACTCCGAAATAAAGCATAGCTTACGGTCATGATATCTTGTTCTTGTCAATTAAAAAAAATGGTTAGCAATATGCTAAGTTAGCTAAGCTAGTTGTCTAAGATTTTAGCTTGCTATCTGGTACCAACAACACAAAGAAAGATGGAATGTTTGGGAAATCTTTGCTTCTGTAAATTAGTATGGGCTAATTGGACCATGCTAACTAGCCAAACTTTGACTCGTTGTCCTGAGCTTCACTTATACGTGCATTTGTATGACGATGTTGCACCATGGATTGTCTCTTTATATAAAATCACATCGCAGGCAAAAGGTCTTGTTGAATTTACAGAGCAATCATTTAGTCATCTGTGTCTAGAGATTGAGGTTGCACATTATCGATGGGCGTTCTGCCCTCTGGGTTTGAGAAGCTGCCTTATTTTACACATCCACATTTATAGCACAAAGGAAATGCTAAAGCTCATAAACTTTATATCTTTATGTGACAGGAAGGACTGTAACCTTGAAAATATGCTGAGTGTCCCTCCTGCACTTTTTTCCCCCCTTTCCTCTTGCTCTCCACAGTCTTTTCACAGTTCCCTTCAAAAAAAAGAAGCTTTTGAGACTAAAATGAATCTGCTTTCAAACAAACATTGCATACTATTTATTGTATAGGGTTCTGACTACTAAATCCAATGAGCAGAATATATTTTGAATATATATATATATAAAAAAATAAAATTGGCCAAAAATATATTGCTAATATGTAGGATAATATTTTTTTATTGTTGTATATTAATATTTTTATATAATTTCATATGCATTATTTTATATTATTTATAATTTATATTATTATAAATACAGTTTGCCTAAAGGTATTTTAAAAATAGACTTTGGACAATAGAATATAGTAAAAAAAAAAGTATAAAATGTTAAAAATTAATTACATGTAAATGTAAGCAATTTTATAAATAATAAATAATTAAAATCTAATAACAATAATGATAATACAATTTTATTTATTAATTTAGTTATTTACTTACTTTCTTACTTACAATCAGGGCTTAATCCCAGCCAAAGGAAGTCTCTTTTTTTTATTCAATTTATATGCAAGATAATAACTGGACACGGATTTAAACATGCAACATAATTACAATACAAAACAGGTGTGTGACACAATGTATTACACATCGTTTCACATGGTATTTTTGCTCAGTATACATTTAGCAGTATGCTAGAATTGTCTTCTGTTGCAGTTCCTTGGGCAAAAGCCTAAACTGAATCTGTTCTTTAAACAAAAAAACACAGTAGAACAGATGCACCATTTCTCTTTCATCTCCCGAGGAAAGAAAGTGATAGATTTTTCCCTAGCTTGTGGCCTGTTAACATATTAATAGCGTTAGCTGGTGTTGCTCTTCCCCACTGTTTTGGTCCTTCTCACACAGATTATATTTAGATCATTGGGGCCTGATAAGGACTTTATTTCTTTTTTATTATTATTATTCAGACGGTGTCTGCCGGTGTCAGACTAACTGACTGTAGATGTGTGAAATGAATAACTTAACAAAGATGGCATAGAGTGGTGCAGAAGATAACAGAATTGAAACAAAAAGAGAGTCACACATTTAATTAACTTCCCTGAAAACACACACTGGAAAGAACATGATGCCATGCGCATTTCACGGCGAAGATTTTCTTGATCTGTCGCATTTATTCTCATTTGTCTCGCATCAGAAGAGCAGTACAGTTTTGTGTACAAAATCACCCCGCCCCCAAACATCACAACACATCACACACTAGTACTCCACAACAATTAAGAAAAAGACTAATCATAGATAGCTAACAGTTAGCATTCCCATTCAGTATGTGTTGTTATCTAAATGTTTAGCAAATCTAAATGTTTTATGGTACGGTTAAGAAAAAGACTAATCGTATCCTGAAGAAAGCTAACTGTTAGCATTTCCATTCAGTACCTGTTATCATAATATCCTCTTATAGCTAATCAAAATTTTATTTTTGCCCAGTTATAAGCTAGTAGGCTACGCTCCCTTTATTTTTCCCTAGCTTGTGGCCTGTTAACATATTAATAGCGTTAGCTGGTGTTGCTCTTGTATACAGTATGCATGTTTCTGGAAGCTCACATGTAGCCCGCCTCAGCCGTTTCCTCTCCCTGTCTGTCAGTTCCCTCTACTGAATGTTTATCAAAGCCTACAAATGATAAAACAAACCTCAGAGCATGTGACAGTCTTGACAACCTTTGATGCCGAAATCGGAGTTTGTACTTCAATTCCGATGGAAAACGAGGTCTTGAGTGAGAACCCTTGCTGTGTGCTGTAGTGAAGGCCAAGACTGCAATCAGGAATCTTGGGAAGTTCAAAATGCAGCGTAGAACGTCTGACTAGCTTGAAATTGGCACTTGAATTTCTTGACAAATCCACTACAGAAAGACATGGGAAGTTGTTTTTATGAGCAGGTATTTTTAGTAAATCACATACTTCATAGCAGTTTTGTCAGGAACAAATGCTACTTTCCATTAAAATCAAAGTCAGAATTTTCAACTTGGAAAAGTGTGATAGAACAGCACTTACAACTTGGAAACCTTGTGGAACACATACAGTATATTCTCTTTGTTGACAATCATAAAGCTATCGAACAAATGCTAGCACTGCATAGCATTGACTATGCTCAGATATTTAGTTTGGTTTGTTATCAGACTTCTGGTGGAACAACTGTTATGTGGTGATGAAATCTTTTTAGCAAATGTAAAACTAAATGATTTTTTTTTTCTGTTGATATTCATACAACTGCTTCGCAAATGTTAGCATTATAGCATCTTTTATGGTCAGAAATGTAATTGGGTTTGCTAGCAAACATCTAAAAAACTGCATTAAAATCCTTTTAGCACATGTAAAACAATTTCTCTGTTGATATTTGTACAATTGTGTAACATTAGAATTTTAGTCGCTGGTAATCTTTATTGATAATTCAAACACTGCATTTCATGATAATTTTTTTTTTTTTGCAAATGTAAAACTAAAATACTGTAACTCATGGTGATCATGTCGATTTTACGGATAGCTTTGTTTACGCCAAAAAAAAGAAAAAAAAAGAAATCGGATTTGGTAGCAAACCTCATTGTTGACAATAAAACAAATACATTACATGGTGATAAAATATGTTCAGAAAATGTAAAAAAAAGTAAATAATGATTTCTGTTAATCTTTCATTTAATGTTAGCATGGATAACATCACTCATGCTAAAAAAATTTGGTTGTTAGCAGATTTCTTTGTTGACAGTCAAACTGCATTAAATAATTATTAAATCTTTTTAGGAAATTTTAAACTAAATAATTTTCTCTTGATAATCAACTGCTTAACAAATGCTAGCATCATATAGCATCTTTTATGTTCAAATTTGCTTTCTGGCAATGTTTTTTTTTCTGTTGACAATCAAACAACTGGATTACATGACATCAAAACAGTTACATTTTAGTAAATGTTTTACCAAATATTTCTTAGTGTTAATCATACAATTTTTACCACAAATGCTAGCGCTGGCTAGCATAATTTATTCTCAAAAATATAGTTGCTAACAAACTTCTTTGTTGGCAGTCAAACAACTACATGATGACAAAATATTTTTAAAGAAATATGCTACATTAAATTATTTCTATTCATTGTTCACTTCTACAACAAATACTAGCATTGTTGTTGTTATTAAAAAATGTGGATGCTAGCAACATTTCTTTGTTTACAGGGCAATTACAAGTACAAAACAAAATGGAAATATGTTGATTGTACACCTAAACAACAAATTCTAACATTGGATAGCTATGTTTACACTCAAATTTGGTCACTAGCAAACCTTTTTGCTATTAATTAATGGTAGTTAATGGTACAATTGATAATGTTTTACTTCTTTGTGCATCATCTTCCAAATTTCAATGGACCATCTTTATGGTCCGAGATATCAAGCAAT
This sequence comes from Sinocyclocheilus rhinocerous, assembly GCF_001515625.1. Classification (NCBI taxonomy): domain Eukaryota; kingdom Metazoa; phylum Chordata; class Actinopteri; order Cypriniformes; family Cyprinidae; genus Sinocyclocheilus; species Sinocyclocheilus rhinocerous. Next base: position 277,423 of record NW_015643596.1, on the reverse strand, counting down.
ATCCCACATATAACTTTAAATGGAACAAATAAGCCAATAAATGACCAAAATCTCAGCTATTTTGGGGCCTCATTTATAAAACAAAATTTTGAGTAAATAGTTTGTAAAAACTATTCTTACATAAATTGTTGTGTTCAATTCAGTGTGTCAGTAAGAATGGTTTAATGAACAATTTGCCCAGATATTCATTCTAATGTTTCAAGAATAATGCCAGTTTACTTGATTCATGACTTAGCATTCTTGTTTGTACTCGAAAACTTGTCTTTCCGCTTCACCTCAAAAACACTGTACAGCCTTGGACATCTTTTTCTCTTTTTGTTGCTCTCAGTTACATTCCGGAACTAGCATTCTTAGTTCTTCAGGAGCGTTGAATGCGCCACGAACGTCCTGCAGCATTTTGTTCTGCACCAAAACAGTCAAAAGCACTGGAAGGCATGACCATGGTCCCTCTGAAGGTAATGCTTTACGTCTCCTGAGCATTCATAGATTGGCACGTACTACATACTACAGGTGCTAGGCAGGAAACCGTCTTTGTATTGCACCTCTGGACGTCCCTGTGGTAATAACACACTAGCCTCACTTTCCCCATCTGCATTGTCAGTCCCTAATGAATATATGGAATTGAATAAAGCAGCCCACACAGCAAGGCGACTAAAAAACCTTGAAACACACATGGCAACTGCAAATAAAAGAGTCTACACCTCACAGTGGCTTTTATATAATGGCAACTCGCACGGTAAACAAAGCATTGGGATAACAAGAACACCGTCAGATGCTGAAAAGGTACATTTATCTTGGGAACAACAGTTTTTCTTTGTTCTTTTTACAGCCTGTTGTGAAACATAATTACTATACTTATGCTTGTGCCTGATTAGGTTAAACGTCAAGAGCTTTTTATGCACAGAAAAACTTAAACCACTAAAAAATTATGCATATACAACTGATATCATCCATCTGTGCAAGATATTGTTTATTGGTAATTCAGATATTATTTGTTTAGTGTCTTTTGTATGTAACTGGATTCTGTGTCCGCCAACTGAAGAGGTGAGGTAAATTTAAATCACATAGAGCTGTAGATGTAATTTATGGAGTTAATTTATTTCATGATCTCCATATAACAAATTACTGTATTTATGATCGTGGCTCAATTTTCTTTTCATCACAACATAAATATTTCCTCATGATTTAGACAATTCAACTTAATTTTCTTGTAATCTCACCATAACAAAAGTTGTATTCATGAGAATAAGTTTTTTTTTCTGAGTCCAATTAATTTTCTCATTATCTTGACACAAAAGCTGTTTTCTTGAGATCTCTACCTAATTTTCTGGTGATTTCACCAGCAAAATTTGTATTTGCGCGATTTCGACTTTTTAAAAATCTCAATTTAAGAAAATGCTTTCTTATGATTGATGCAATAACAGTTTTCTCATGACTTCTTTTTTTTGTAATTTTGTCATAAAAGTTGTTTTCGCTACTTAATTTTGTTGTGATTTCACCATAACAACTCAAGACTCACAAGATTTCTTTCTTTTGATCACAAAAAAAAAATAAAAAAAATCTTGTGACCTACGTCAACTTAATTTTCTTATTATCTTGAAGCTGTTTTTTTAAAAGATCTGTAACTTTTGTTACAGTGAGATCACAAGAAAATTGTGTTCACAAGATTTTGACATTCTTTTGATATCAACATCAACATTTTCTTGTGATTTCAACTTTGTTCTCATTATCTAGACATAACAAAAGCTGTTTTCCTAACATCTACTTAACTTTCTTTTGATCTTGACACAACAAATGTTTCTTGTGATCTCAACTTAATTTTCTCATCTCATATAAATGTTTTCTTCTCATCTCAACTTAATTTTCTCATGATGTAGACATAACAAATGTTGTTTTGCACAAGAGAAAACAACAATCAAGACTCGAGTTCTCAAGACAATTTTATGTCAAGATCTTGAGAAAACATTTGTTTTTTAAAATGTTAGTAAATATCAATTTAATTGACATCATGACAAAGACGGAAACAAATACTAATACAGATATGTTTCGTAGTTTGCAGGTAGCTTCACTAATAAACACAAATATTGTCGTCATTGTATTAGCAGGTCTTAATATTGACAGTGTTACAGAATGACTTGTTTCCTTCTTTTGTATGTATTTAATGGCTTAGCAATTACATTTTTGACAGTAGCTGCACAGGAATTTGATAGTCATCAACTAACAGCTGCAAATGTTAGAATTCATCAGATAAATTCAACATTTATCCATCCAGTGAGTCTGCTAGTGTTCGCTCGAGTGCTGAAAATGCAGGCATATTACAGTATGATGGGAGCAGCTGAGGGTTAAGTGCTTTGCCCAGGGGCAAAACTGCAGTGGTCACAGGAAGGGCAGTTTCATGTGCCAAGTTGATGTCCTTTGGTATCTTGACTAGGATTTAGACGAACCTCCGAGTGCAGAGCCTTTACAGCTACATCAATCTAGTTAAATATAGATTTAGTCATTGAGCACAGGCCGTTGAACCAACCTGTTCATTTGTGCCGTTTTATCTGGAGTTTATCTGAATCCTCTTCCAATGCTGGCAGTCGATTCTGAAGTGTTGATGAAGGGGCAAAATAAACCAGCTCTGTTTCACAGTTACACCTCAGATGTCTCACATCCACCTCCTTTCGTTAGTTAGAGGTGCAGGTGTTTGTGAAGTTATGCAATATTACTTTTTGCTGTAACTGTGAAAACATACCATGCGTTTTTAATTTCAATTCCCAGTTTTAGGGGTTCTTGGCCTGAAAAAGGATGAAAACCCCTCTCATAGAGACTTCTCTGAACTTGGGCTAGTCAGCAACCACCTAGAAAACTTTAGCAACCACATAGCAACATGCTAAAAACTTCTCAGAACATGCTAGCATCATGCCAGTGAGTTACACATGTTTTCCTTTGCTTTAGAAAGTCACCTTCTCTTCTGGTTTCATCCTCTCTGTTCCAACAAACCATGTTTTTACTCATTTTGGGCTAGCAAACAACCACATAGGACACCTTAGTAAATTTGAGTTGAATTACTGAAATAAATGAACTTTTCCACGACATTCTAATTTATTGAGATGCACCTGTATAGCAACATGCAAAATTTTTCTCAGAACATGCTAGCATTGCCCATGTACACACTGTAAAGTTTCAGGAGTGACAACTGCATTTACGGGAATTATCATTTCATGTGTGTACGAAACTGAACTCACTCTCGAAACTGCAATGATTGACACCATGGTAACTAAAGCAACATTCTGGCATCTTGTGTGTTTAGTATCATGCATTTGAACCAAAAAATGCATCTCGTTTTGTTCAGCGATTGTAACTAAACCACCGACAACAGAGCCATTGTGTTTTGTTTATGTTTGGAAGGCTACTTCGCAGAGCACGCTCTTAAAGGGTTGCCATGTCCACTTATTATAAGCAACACTTATTAAGTGTCTTGGGCTTGTTGTTTGAGCTCGGCTCATTTATATATAGCATATAGATATAGTTTATGGAATTAATAAAGTAGGCAGGTGCAGGTTTCTATATTTTGGTATGTGGCATATTTGCAATATAACGCATTTGGATTTGAGTTGATTATGGAGTTTTTTTTTTTCTAGGAAGATATGGCAACACTGAGGCAAAACGCACAGTGTGATTTCTTGCATCGCACATACATAAGAAAAGACACAACTCTGATACGTTTTTAAATACGTCATTAACAACTAGTGGTTCAGTTCGGTTCTGTACACACTGCCTAGAATTTCTGCAAATGCGGTTGACACTACCTAAATTTTTCAAGAGTAAATTTGATCGTAGAATGCGGTTGTCACTCCCGAAAATTACTAAACTGTGTATGTACAGAACATGATGCACTAAAAGGTGAATTGACAACCGAATTTAGCGGCAGTGTGCGTGGCCATTATGCCGGTGAATTTTGTGCAATTTTTTTGTTGCTTTAGAAAGTTAACTTCCCTTCTGATTCCAGCCGCCGTCCTTTCTGTTCTAACAAACCATGTTTTTACTCAACTGTCGTCTATTTATAAACACTGCCTGGTAGGTGCGGACCCCCGGTCACCTGCTCTGATCGCAGAAACAGAAAAATATACAAGCGCACGCTCGTTCTGCTGCAGTGATGGCCTAGCTGTCTGAGCCCTGGGGACGGTGGCCGCTCTAATGATGGAGACTGAGGGGAAGACCTGCTGTGAGTGAATAATAGACCTGTCCGGACATATGCCGTGTTCTCTGGACTGGTGATTCCTGCTGGGCAGGGAGCGGGGCTTACTATGCAGCTTTTTTATTGGTCTGTGTACACAGCTGCGGAAGATGCTAAAGCTGATGTTAAAGGTTTGCAATTAGGTATGCGATCTAAATCAAAATTTGATGTCCAACAACAAATATTGGTTTCATAAATGTTTGCGCTCCTTTTTGGTGTTACTCCACCCATTTTGATTAGTTTGATTTTATTTTATAGAAAACATTGCAGTCTCTATTGGCCATTTTAAAAAGGACAAGCCCGTCAGTTTTTTTTTTTTTTTTGCATTTTTTTTTGTTGTTTTTTTTTTTGCCTTTT
>NW_015643596.1:265727-272742 GCF_001515625.1 Sinocyclocheilus rhinocerous | reverse complement strand
TTTTCTTTTCTTTTCAGAAAACATTGTCGGTTTCTAAGAAAGGACATGTATTTAATTGTTTTGTTTTGCGTTTTGTGTTTTTTGCATTGCTTCGTTTTGTGTTTTTTTTTTTTGCTGTGTGTTGTTTTGTTTTGCTTTTTTTCCCCCTTTTTTTCTCTATTTTCTTTTCTTTTCAGAAAATACTGCAGGTCTCTATTGACCATAAAAAAGGACAAGCTCTTCAATATATTGTATACCAGTCCAACTTTGAATTTCATTCAGAATATGAATAACATTTGTGAGCCATTTCATTGGATCTTTTGAATGTGTCAAGCTTAGATGTAGTCCGAAAAAAATTAGCTGTGGCATTTAAGTCTGTATAGATTTTCAAGGTCCCAGTGTTCAATTTTTAATGTGGTACGGGACTCCCGAGAATGATTGATTGTTCACAGCAGCTAAAGTTCAAGCTTTTTGGGTTGGGGTTGAGAAATAGATCTACAGGCATGTACCTTAACGCCCCTGTCAGACTCGGCACCCTTCCTGGACCACTGCCGTTAGCACTACATCACCCAGCGAGTGTCAGAGGAAGTAGGGCTCCTCACTGAGAGAAAATCACCTTGAGGGAGAGCTCTGGAGTTCATTGGAGATAAATCCTATTGTGCGGGGGCCTGACTCGCAGCGAGAGTCCACCTGTAATGGCCTCCTTGCTGCTCAGAAGAAATTAGTGTGAATCCGGGTGGCAGAGAGCGTCCTACAGTAGCAGCACACATTCAACTCCACTCGCAGTGTACAGTAAACAATGATTTTGACCTATTTTTGAAGTTACGTTTGACGTTTTGGGTTCCTATCATGAGCTTTAATTCTCCAAAAAGTAATTCTCATCCAATAATCAACTCTCCCACCTGCTGTTTGGAATCGGAGAGGCCTTCTCTTGGATCAATGCTTGTATCTTTACACTCATTTCAATGGTGCAACATTTAAAGTCGATCTTTGTAAATATATGGAGTTTTACGTTCTTTTCCTTGATATGTTTCTGTGAAGTTTCTGTTTTTCTTACCTAATGGGCAAATACTGGCATTTAAGATTTTATCGGGTTATCAAAAGGTCTTTTAGGAATATTATCAGTCAAGTCAAACTCTGTGGGGTTAGATAATTGTCAAAAACATTGGATGCAAAATAAAAAAGTAAATTGTCTTTTATTAGCAGTTTTCCTTGCTTCCTTTTCGCAGATCAAAATTTACGATTACAGTAACTGCTTTTCTTTTTCACTGCCAAAGGCTTTTTGTTGTCAGAGTTTTTATGTCATTTATTTGTGTCAGTTTGGCGTGCTGTTGCAACATTAAACTATTAGTTAGGCCAGCCTCCTCCTCGGTCATATATTTCACCATACTTTTGGCACAAATCTAATGCATATGAAGTTCATGCTAATGCATCCACCCATTTTGATTAGTTTGATTTTATTTAATAGAAAACATTGCAGTCTCTATTGGCCATTTTAAAAAGGACAAGCCCGTGAGTTTTTTTGTTTTGTTTTTTTTTGCATTTTTGTTTTTTGTTTTATTTTGTGCCTTTTGTTTTATTTTGCTTTGTTTCATGTTGCTTTGTTTTGCTTTTTTTGTTTTCTTTTTGTTTTCTTTTCAGAAAACATTGTCGGTTTCTAAGAAAGGACATGTATTTAATTGTTTTGTTTTGCGTTTTGTGTTTTTTGCATTGCTTCATTTTGTGTTTTTTTTTTTTGCTGTGTGTTGTTTTGTTTTGCTTTTTTCCCCCCTTTTTTTCCCTATTTTCTTTTCTTTTCAGAAAATACTGCAGGTCTCTATTGACCATAAAAAAGGACAAGCTCTTCAATATATTGTATACCAGTCCAACTTTGAATTTCATTCAGAATATGAACTGCTTTTCTTTTTCACTGCCAAAGGCTTTTTGTTGTCAGAGTTTTTATGTCATTTATTTGTGTCAGTTTGGCATGCTGTTGCAACATTAAACTATTAGTTAGGCAAGCCTCCTCCTCGGTCATATATTTCACCATACTTTTGGCACAAATCTAATGCATATGAAGTTCATTATTCATTTTTAGTTCGTTGTTTTGTTTTTTGTTTTCTATGAGGAAAACTGTCTTGGTTTGCTTTTAGTGTAAATACTGTTTTGTCAAATGTTGTACTGATGACAACTAGTAAAGTCAAGGGTTAGTCATAAAGAGGTAGTTCACCCCAAAAATGAATGATTTGACATTATTTGCTCACCTTCTTGTTGTTCAAATCTGATGTTTTTTTTTCTTATGTGGAATACAAAATATATTACTACTGCTCTTGTTGCTCCCAGATCTTGTAATGTGAAAGAATAAAACTACAGACTTTAGTGGCTCAGATTCTCCATCTACATAAATAAAGAATTCTTTATAGCCGAGATTATGAAATATTTCAAGAACTGTTAGTCGTTTCCCATTGCTTGTCCCACATATAAATAGTTAAACATCTTTCAGCTCAAGTGGACACGCATTCCCTGTAATAGATAAAAAGCCATTATATTTCACTTTCAGTTTAACTCATATTGTAAAACGCTTTGCATTACCCTTAAATGCTGTGATACATTTTTAAAGAAGTACTTAATTTAAAACTGTCAGACTCAAGCCATTCTGAACGCTTGCCTCGGGTGGGTCAATGAATTTCTCAGTGCAATGCTTATTATTAATGTGGACTCCGTAGCAAATGCATGCTAAAAATCTCTCTCTCGCTCACGATTAGACATTTGGAGTGGCTAAACATTCTGCAATTTTTTAATTTATTTCTCACTTTCCAGTATTGTCACGCATTTAAAACTTTCACAAATGGTGAAAAAAGGAAGGTGACCTGTTAGCCACACCCCCAGATGAATAAAAACATCAAATATGGGCTATGGCTATTGTATTTGAAACAAACTGCCACCCAAGCTTTTATAAATCACTGCTATTTTTCAACCGATTCTGGGATCAGTGTATAAAGACGGGGTCATCTTCATTTGGCGAGCCATGCAGGAGTACGTGGTCGTCAAAACGTTCCTCATTATGAGGCTGTACAGGTGATAAATATCACACAATGAACCTTAAATTTGTGCTCTACTTTTGTGTATTGACAGCGATTTGGAACGGGAGCTCGCTGGGAAAAATTGCATCCATGGAAACAGGCCTTAAGTGGCACTTAAAAAGCGCTGAATTATGGTCTCGTAATGAGGCTGCATCTGTTCAACTTTTAAAAAAATGATTTCATACTGGTGAAATGGCATTGTGGTTTTACGGAGGGTTTTGTCGAGTGTAAATGCATGTTCATTGGGAGGGCGAGCTATATTGTGTGATATTAAGACTGTGAATCAAAGTTTAAATGTGTTTGTGTCTTCTCAGAGTTGGTGCGTAGCTGCAAGGAGCGGAGGTGTCAGTTTGACTGTGTGATCTTGAGAAACGGGACGTCCTGTTTCTGCGGGGAAGGTTTCGAACTGGACGAGGATGGGAGACGATGCCGAGGTGAGGGTCATTACCATTTGAACTCTGTTTGAAGAATTTGACTCTTTAGAAATGTCACTGAATGGAACTGTAGCACTTTTTAAACAGTTTTTACTTATTACAGGTAATTAAGAAAAAAAAAAAAAGAAAAGAAAAAAAAGAGTCCAATAAAATGCTTTCCAGAATAAAAACTTCCTATGTGATCCGACTAGAAAAAACAAATATTGGCGTAAGATCATATCCTCATACCCAGTGCCTGATGAAAAATAATTTTAGCTAATCAAAAGAGCTTTTCTTAACCAGTTTGAGCTATGCTAAGCTAGCAGGCTAAGCGGTTAGCTACCTGAAAATGTTTTTTTTTTCAGATTACATTTAGATTACAAAAAAAAAAAAAAAAAATTGAAAGATGTAATTAACATATTTATATGATTAAGAAAGTGTTTTAAATTGATTTTCTATTATTCCTAATCAGACACTGAGTACCCATAAAAATTAGTCTATATCTGCATAATATCTGCATGTTTGCGATATCTTGTTTTAGTTTTTCTTAACCAGTTTGAGCTATGCTAAGCTAGTAGCTACAGTAAAGTTGTTAGCTACCTAAAATTTTTTAAATATGACCATAATTTGAAAGATAGTAAATGATAGTATTTTTTATTTTTTAAATTAGGAACATTTTGTAATCTGGTTTTGTATCAGTTCTAATCAGGCATTGAATAGAGTACCCATAAAAACTTCTCAGATAATATCTAATGAAAAATATACATTTTTAGCATGGGTAATTTGAAAGATATTCACATTATTTGTAATTTTTATTTTGCAGTTCTAATCAGGCACAGAAAAAGAGTACTCATAAAAGGTTGCCTCAGCTAATATTATTTTGAGATCTCTAGAAAAGCTAGCTTTCCGATGCATGAACTCAAACCTCAGATAAATTGTTGTTGATTTCATGATAAATTATGGTTATGTAAACCAAAACAGCAGTTTACTCACCCTTCCCTCCCCAAACATGCATTTGCATATTCATGTTTTTTTGATAGGTTGCTGCGGAATGTGACATTAAGAGTTGGGTTTGCATATTTAGGTCATATTTGAGCACATTTAGCGTTTAATAAATAGCCCCGCTGTTGCCCGCAGATCATGATGAATGCAGGGATTATGGGACATGCAGTCAAATCTGTATGAACACGCAGGGATCGTACAGATGCGCTTGCACAGATGGCTTCAGCCTGCAGGCCAACAGACGATCCTGCAAAGCCAAAACAGGTGAGTCCATTTATCATCCCCGTTAGTTCCAGTTCCAGACCAAAAAAGGCACTTTAAGCAACATGTATTTTACTTTGATTTTCAATGGTGCTTGAAGAGCACAAGTCTAAAAATAATTTCACCCATGCATAAATCAAATATTTGCTCAAGTTACTGTACTAAGTGCAGGAGAATTGGACGACTGCTCCAAAACTGTAAGAGAGTAATGAACTGACTCATTTAATAAACTTTTGACTGATTTTTAGCACATTGCTAGTGCTAAGGGGTGTTGGTTGGGTTTTAGGGTTACTGTAGGGTTACTGTAGAGTTTAGAATGGTTTTAGTGCATTGCTATGTTGTTTTTAGGGTGTTCTGTGAAGGTTCTAAGAAGTTCTGAGGGGGTTTTAGCACATTGCTACAGTATGTGGTTGCAGGGGGTTATGGGTAGTTCCTAGCCTGTTGATAAAGGAGTTCTGACTGTTTTTTAGTGCTTTGCTGCAGTATGTGGTTGCAGGGGGTTGGGTTATTGCTAACCTGTTGCTAAGTGGTTCTAAATGATTTTTAACCCAATGTTATGTGATTTGCTTCCCAGATAGCACACGTACATCTGCAAGATGTCTGTTAAAGATTGCTTAATCTGGAACGCATCTGATGTGTACAAACATCTGATGGACATCTCTAAGATGTCAATTTTACCTACATTCTAAATGATAAACATCTTAAAGACATTTTCTAAACGTACAGAAAGGAAGGAAATGTCCAATAGACGTATTGCAGATGAGCAAACACTTTAAAAAATACGTCTAGGAGATGTAAATGCAGACATCAAATAGACATCTCCGTGATTTAGGCCTACGTGTGCTATCAGAGTGGTATTCTCGGTCTAGGTAATTTTGGGTAGTTATAGCTCATTGCTACAGTATGTGGTTTTTGGGGTTCTGTGTAGTGCTAAGTGTTTTTTTTTTATCACATTACTTTGTGGTTTCTAGGGTGTTCTAAGCAGTTGTTAGCTGGTTGCTAAAAAGTTCTGAGGGTTTTATAGCACATTGCTCCAGTATGTTTTGCTGGGGGTTCTGGGTAGTTGCTAGCCTGATACTAAGGGATTCTGAGTGGTTTTTAATGCATTACTATGGGGTTTCTAGGGTGTTTTGGGAAGTTGGTAGCTTCTTGTTAAGGAGTTCTGAGGGGACTTTTGTTTAATTTCTATATAGGTAAGCAAAATATGTAAATATTTATATATATATGTTCATGTAACACATACATATTCATATTTTATATGGGTGTTTCTTCAACTACAGGCATATGCCTGCCCCAGGTACGGATTTTTGTGATAACTAACTTTTAGGTTTTACTAATCATTTCTTGCTATAGCATATATATTTGTCCCATTCATTTCTTACTTTCTTTATTTCATTCTTTTGATAGATAGATAGATATATAGATAGATAGATAGATAGATATATAGATAGATAGATAGATAGATAGATAGATAAATAGATATATATGTGTGTGTATTATTTGTGTAAAATTATACATTTTTATTCATATTGCTAAAATACATTGTAATGCATTTGTATATGTATGTAAATGTGGTATGTATATATTATTAATTTATATATCAATATTTCTTAATATTTGTTTATGTATAATATTTATTGTGTGAAATTATGGATTATTTGTACTGCTGAAGTAAAGTTAGTGTATGTGTGTATGTTTTTGTGAATGTGTGTATAGATCAATATTTGTAAGTATTTTATATTTTATTCTTGTGTGAAAATGATGCATTTTTGGTCACATTGCTAAATTATAAATAGTGTATGTTACCAAAGACATAATCAAGAGCACGTTTGAAATTAAATATGAGACATGTGAAATTAAGAAAAAATCAAGGTAAATCAAGCTGTAATTTTGTCAAATTATGCAAAAAGTTTAATTGTGTGTATTTAAGATTAAAGCTGAACAAATAAGCTTTCATTGCAAACATTGATGTATGGTTTGTTAGGATATGACAATATTTGGCCGAGATACAACTATTTGAAAATATGGAATCTGAGGGTGCAAAAAAAATCAAAATATTGAGAAAATCGTCTTTAAAGTTTCCAAATGAAGTACTTAGCAATGCATATTACTAATCAAAAATTAAGTTTTAATATATTTACAGTAGGAAATTTACAAAATGTCTTCATGGAACATGATCTTTACTTAATATCCTAATGATTTATGGCATAACAGAAAAATCATTTATTTTGACACATACAATGTATTTTTGGCTACTGCTACAAATATACCCCAGCGACTTAACACTGCTTTTGTGCT
>NW_015643596.1:262227-262761 GCF_001515625.1 Sinocyclocheilus rhinocerous | reverse complement strand
CTTAGCAATGCATATTACTAATCAAAAATTAAGTTTTGATGTATTTACGGTAGGGAATTTGCAAAATATCTTCATGGAACATGATCTTTACTTAATATCCTAATGATTTTTGGCATAAAATAAAAATCGATAATTTTGACCCATACAATGTATTTTTGACTATTGCTACAAATATACCACAGTGACTTAAGACTGGTTTTGTGGTCCAGGGTCACATATAAGTGTTTAAAATATTGTTGCCACTGCTGTCAGTTCCACCACATAATGCACCATTTGAAATGTGTTGGAAATGACATTTGTTGGTTCAGAAAAATAACAATTAATTTTCGACTTTATTTATTTTTTGTTCAGGATTTATCATCTAAATGTCCACAGTACCGAAAGATCCCAACATAAACTGTGCTTAAATATGTTTAACGTAAATAATTGCTTAAAGGGGTCATATGACGTTGCTGAAAAAGAACATTATTTTGTGTATTTGGTGTAATGAAATGTGTTTATGCAGTTTAAGGTAAAAAAAAACACATTATTTTC
>NW_015643596.1:259529-261150 GCF_001515625.1 Sinocyclocheilus rhinocerous | reverse complement strand
GCCTTCTTTCTTTGCGTGAACATTTGGGCGGCGTTATGCAAATCTTCCCACATCGTGACGTAGACATGTGGGGGCGTGTTTAAACGAGGCGTTTTAGGAGGGCATGGACGAGTCTTAACTTTTATAAAGAATATCTATTTGGGTTTGAGTCTTTGCAACTTTAGGGACCTTATATATTCACGAACAGCTTGTAACACTCCAAAGAGAAAGGAAAACATGAAATCGCATCATATGACCCCTTTAATTTAGATTTAACAGGAAATATTTATTATGAATAGCTCTAAGGACCTCTATGCATTTTGTGTTCCCTCTTTCAGATCCTGGTGATAAACCTCCGGTTCTGTTGACAGCAAATATGAATTCTATATCAGTTGTTTACCTCAATGGATCATCTATGCCAAATCTCAAGTCCATGGAGACAAATGGGACTCAAATATTGGACTTTATTTATAGAGAAGAGTCACTCTGTTGGCTCTCATTGGCACAGGATACAGGTCAGCTGTGGTGTGCCCGCATGACCAAACTCAAAGGCTTTTCAGAAAAACGCCAGATACGGATAGGTCAGAACCTGCAAAGTAAGTATGCAAGTCTAGTCTTAAAGCCCAAATTAAGGAACGTTTCGCAACTTTGATGATTAATTCAGAGCAAGAGCAAACTTATGTCCTTTGAAGTTTTTATTAACTTTAGTGTTGTGTTTAATGTCCATATAAATTTTCTCATTAGTCTCTTTTTTCATTTCTTTTACCTCTTGACGTGTTTAATGATCTGCTAATGAAGTGTTTAATGTTACAAGGTTAAATGAGTCAAGTGTGCATGTCAAGTCGGTTGAATGTCGGTTGTTGCTTTTTTGAAGAAGGCATGCATTTTTAATTGTTTCTAACTATCAGATCCCGATTTACAAACTCTGATGACCCATGTCTAAAAAGAATGGTTTCTTCCATCTAGATGTGGAGCATATGGCCATCGACTGGTTGACAGGAAACTTCTACTTCGTAGACAGAGTGAACGACCGGATATTCGTGTGCAGTGAACAGGGAGATGCATGTGCCACCATCATTGACCTGGACATCCAGAACACTAAAGGCCTAGCGCTGGATCCAATCATGGGGTACACTTGCTAAGACAAGCATTAGGTTTCTTAATTTAGGGATGGCCGTTATGACCATATATATGAGATGAGCCTTAGTTGGTGAATTGGCGTGGATACATTTGAAAAAAATACTGCTATTACTGTTAAACCCTCCTCCCCCCGAAATTAGACGCTATACTGGACGCATACAGTAGCTGTGATTGTACATCAGTTCATATATGAATAGTATATGTCCATGGATATAATGATTGGGCAAGAATAAGAAGCATCTTTCATTTGTAAATAATTTAATTTAATTAGTACATCATAATAATAATAATAATAATAATAATAATAATAATAATAATAATAATAATAATAATAATAATAATAATAATAATAATAATAATAATAATAATAATAATAATAATAATAATAATAATAATAATAATAATAATAATAATAATAATAATAATAATAATAATAATAATAATAATAATAATAATAATAATAATAATAATAATAATAAAATATAGTAATAAATATATAATA
>NW_015643596.1:254011-257907 GCF_001515625.1 Sinocyclocheilus rhinocerous | reverse complement strand
TTACTTAACGCAATTATAAATTAAAAAAAGTAAATAACAGGTATCAATAATAATAATAATAATAATAATAATAATAATAATAATAATAATAATACTAATAATAATAATATCTTCATAATCAGTAGTTTAATAAATATTTTAAATATTATTATAATTTTAACAGTTTAACATTATTATTATTATTATTATTATTATTTAGACCATTTGCTACATAAAAAAAGAAGGAAAAAAAACATGAATGAGTGAATTTTTTTTTTTGTCGTACTTTCATTACATGGTCACTGAAGTCTAAAGAACTGATAAAAGGTCAATAAAATGACCTTTTAGAACCCTTTCCAAACAAATAGTTCATAGTTCATTAACCTATGCAAAGATATTCAGCTATTTGTACCATCTTAAAATGATCGCACGTCCTGAAGGAGACTCTCAGTTGAATTTTTCATAGGAGTGAATAAATCATCCTTATCTAATGTCGAATCATCTACGCGTCTGTGACGTGAGAAACTCTTTGGTCTCTTGATAAACATTCATTTGTATGCAGTGCTGAGTTGTGCATGCTGTTGGGGCCAGTTTGCTGCTTTCAGACGACGAGGACCGTTTCTGTGCCAGAATCGTTGTGCGGAGTAATGCGGATGACCTCCCCCTCTCTTATTCCACTGTCAGGATGTGTTAGTATAAAGAGAAATATCATACTGCGGCCCATTCATTCAGGTTTTGCTCAGGGTGGCTCAGTTTAATTGCACTGTTACTGCTGCAAGCATTCAGCTCTGGCACAATATTTTGAAGAATAGAAAAATAATGGGTATGAGTGGATTGATTAAATCTTAAATGGCCTTGACTTTTGATTTCTTTTACGTCAGATAGTTTGTAGATTCTGTTTTAAAACTAATCTGTTCTTGCCCCTCAGAAAACTCTTTTTCACGGACTATGGGACAGTAGCCAAGGTGGAGCGCTGCAACATGGACGGTACCAACCGAACCAGGATTGTGGAGTATAAAACTGAACAGCCGACTGCCGTGACATTGGACTTGGTTAAGAAGCTCGTCTACTGGGCAGATGCTTATCTGGATTTTATCGAAGTTGTGGATTACAATGGCAAGAACAGACACATGGTCATCCAAGGAAACTCGGTAAGATGTGCTCAATCTTGGTTTCTTCTTTTTGAATCCATGATCTTCATGCCAAAATAAGTATGAAGTATGTAAAAGTACGTAGTATGTACATGCGTAGTATGAAAATGGGTAGTATGAATGAAATTCGAACATACTACATCCGCCATGTTATCACCGTAATGTGACCTACCAGCTGCGTCGCTTCACTGCCATTCACTTCTCTCCTGTGGCTTCTTGGGATATTAAAGTGTCCATCGAATGCTCAATTCAGAATCCAGAATTTTCATCAACAAATTATTAAATATTAGTTTTCAAATTTCTGACATACTACTCTTTTGGCGTACAGTTTTTGCTTACTATGAATTTGGACATGCTACACATTTGGTGTTCTGTTTTTTACATAGTTTGAATTCAGACATGCTCCTCTTTTGGTGTACTGTTTTTCGAATACTATGAATTTGAACATGCTACTTTTTTGGTGCACTGTTTTTCAAAAACTACGAATATTGGTGCACTGTTAATATTGGTGTACTTACTACTCTTTTGGCTTACTTTTTTTTTTTTTTGAATAATAGGAATTCTGACATACCACTTTTTTTGGCTTGCTATTTTTTGAATACTATGAATTTGGACATGCTGCTTTTGGTGTACTACTAGGCGAATTCGGACATACTATACTTGGCGTACTGTTTTTCAAATATTATGAATTTGGACATGCTGGTTTTTGAAAACTACGAATATTGGCATACTGTTAATATTGATGCACATTCTACTCTTTTGGCATACTATTTTTTGAATACTATGAGTTTGGACATGCTACTCTTTTGGCATACTAGGCAAATTCGGACATACAATACTTGACTTGCTGTTTTTCAAATACTATGAATTTGGACATGCTACATTTTTGGCGCCCTATTTTTGAAAATACAAATATTGGCTGTTAATATTGGCATACACTCTTTTGGCATACTTTTTTTGAATGATATGAATTCAGACATACTACTCTTTTGGCGTACAATTTTTCAAATACTATGAATTCGGACATGCTGCTCTTTTGGTGTACTAGACAAATTCGGACATGCAATACTTGGCGTATTGTTTTTCAAATACTATGAATTTGGACATACTACTTTTCTGGCACCCTATTTTTTAAAAACTACAAATATTGGTTTACTGTTAATTAGGGCTGCACGATAAATCGCATGCGATGTTTAACGCGCATCTTATCAGTTAAGCCGGTTCTGTAATCAGCGGTAAATCTCCATCACGTGCGTGCTTTCACATTGAGCAGCATTAACTACACAGAGCCGTTGTTCACTGATGAGCTGCGCAAAACCACGTTCATATTCGCGCGATTTTTTGCGCAGCTCGTCAGTGAACAACGGCTCTGTGTAGTTAATGCTGCTCAATGTGAAAGCCCGCACGTGATGGAGATTTACCGCTGATTGCAGAACCGGCTTTCTGACCAGATGCGCGTTAAATATCGCATGCGATTTATCGTGCAGCCCTACTGTTAATATTGGTGTATATACGACTCTTTTGGTGTACTATTTTCCAAATTCTATTAATTCGAACATACTACTCTTGTGGTGCACTGTTTTTTTGCAAACTATGAATATTGGCTTACTGTTAATGTTACCGTATATTCTACTCTTTTGGCGTACTGTTTTTCGGACATACTACACTTTTTGTGTGCTGAGTTTTGTATACTGTATAGTATGGAAGTAGGCATATTCTGACACAGCACAAGATGTGTTGCCGTTTGCATGTGAATCTCCAGTTAGCTGGTGAACATCTTGTTTATGCTGGTCCAGACCAGCATAAAAAAGTCTAGACAGGCAAAGATTGGTGACCTCTATTCAACTAAACTATCTAGAAGAAGTTATTGCATATATTTTACCCAGCTGCCTTAATAGTCAGCAGTAAAGCTGTGATAAATTATGCTCCTTTGAATAACTCTTAAAGCAGTTTATTTTAAAGACTATAAAGTTTGGCCTCTGTCCCTCGCCCCTCGAGCGGGCCCAAAAGTATGGTGATACAAAATTCATAGCTTCATAAATTCAGTATAAATTTCATCCATAGTTCATAGTACAGGCCAAGGGCACTGTCAAACCCGTGCATTTTTTTTTCCCCCGAAAACAATAGATAATCCATCTGAGGCTGTTTATCAGCATTATGAGACATCTGGTGTTAACTAATACCCCGATGCGATACTTAGGAAAGAGTTTTACAAATTCCTCCTATCCCTTTTGGAAAGTGCCTGTGTGCAGGTGTTCATGGTTTACATGATTTGTATAGTTTTCAGACGTTTTTTCATGCTTTTCAAGTGTTGTAGGCCTTTTTGTAAGTGTCGATTCTTGTGAGTGTTCAGTGCTTTTGCTGGTTATTAGATTTCATTCCTGTGCTGGCTTGAATTTGAATGCAGTAAAGGTGACTGTGAATTCAGCAGTCTTTGTTGGTCTTGGAACAACTTTCCTGTAACCCCCAATTTAGTCTCACACAGTCAGACCTTTGATTGATCAGCGTTAGATTTGGTACACATTGCATCTTATTCTAGCCAACAACCGGCCACTTAGGATCATGTAACACTGAGGACTGGAGAAATGGCTGCTGAAAATTCAGCTTTGCCATCACAGGTATAAATGACCTAGTAATTTAAATTGTAATAATATTTCACAGTACTACAGTTTTTACTAGGGCTGGGTATCGAATTCAATACTTTTTAAGCACCGACCGAAATGCCTCGATACCATCGAGTATCGAAAAACGTCTCATCGTTTGGTA
>NW_015643596.1:241713-249493 GCF_001515625.1 Sinocyclocheilus rhinocerous | reverse complement strand
ATGCAGATGTCCGTTCATACTACACGACCGAAAGCGCGTGTTATGTGCGTGTTAAGCTGCTAATGCTCATCAGTAAATCAGTGGAAAATAAATAGAAATCATGATTCTGTCTGAGCTATTTAAAACGAACACGCACTAGTGTAAATGTAGTCTAACAGATGTGTAAACTGAAGACTATTTGAGCTTTATTAAAACTATTTTGCACTGATTTATTGTGTTGGTTACATTTTGTTCCTTTGTGCAGTGGCTCAGGAGATGAGTCTTTGAGTTTGTATAAACATCAACAAGCTGAAAAATAAAACCAAAGTTTTTTTTTTTAGATAATGTAATCTTGTTAAAATTGATTTCATAAAATTGGTATCGAAAAAAGTATCGTTCAGGAACCGGTATCGAAGTCAAGGTATCGGTATCTGAATCGATATTGAACATTTTTGAACGATACCCAGCCCTAGTTTTTACTATGTGTTTAACCAAATAAATGTAGCCTTGGTGAGCATAAGAGACTCGGAAACATTCAAAAATTCTTAGCAAACCCCACACTTTTAAATGGTAGTGTACACCACAAAGTAAATCTTTCAAATACTGTATGCCACTAACCTGGCAAACTGTTTCAAATCCAGTGAACAGTTTTCGTAGATAGAGAAACTGTTCCAGGATCAACATCCTACTTGTGAAATCAAAGGAAACGTGATCAAACTGTGGCCGTTTATGTAGACGTTATGGATGTGGCGTTAGGACTTGTTTTCCTTGACATTTCTGAAACCGTCTCATTGTCCCCAGTCAGAACCGTTAACCTGGTTGAGCATCGGGTTGTTTTGACCTTGCAGAGTCCTGGCTTCCCACTACAGCTCTTTGTGTGCTTTTGGTTATTGATTTGTTCATCCATTTCCTGCGAGGCTCAGCTCTAGCATATTCCCTGGGACTCTATCGAAGGCTACATTGGTACTTTTTTCTCAGAGCTGGCACTGAAAGATAACCTGAAATGAACTCCGCTACCTCGAACTCATTTGTTTTTAACGTCAGTCTTTCACCTTTTTTTCCCTGAAATCAAAACCTCAGCGCTACCCGTGGGTAATTTGTACCACAGATGTGACATCAAAGATCCCTACATATTTCAACTGGTGTCTGTCAGGGCTGCTGTTTATTCACCGAATGTTATATCGGCTCTATAGCTGGATGGATTAAAGAAGCGAATTTAAGCAGACATATTTGTGTCGTGTTCAGAATTAAGTCGAAGAGGTGCCATGGCCTCTAGATGAGTCTTTCTCTTTCCCCCATCCCTGTGTTTCTCTTTCCAGGTGTCGCACCTGTACGGATTAGCTCTCTTTGAAGATTACCTGTTTGCGACGTGCTCTGAACCCTCCAGAGAGAGCAAGGTGGACATATTTAGAATAAATCGGTTTAACAGCAGTGACACAAACACCGTTACCACTTTGGAAAGTGCCAGAGCCGTCCGAGTTTATCATAGACTGGCTCAACCTACAGGTAAACTTGTTGTCGGAGCATGACTAATATAATCAGCAATGGCTCAGATTAAAACTAGTGATGCCTGGTGTACATTTCAATGTTTTTGGGCTAAACTCTACTGAAATGATGGTTCAACAATTTAGAAATACGTTCTGCTCATGTTTCATGACTGAGGCCTAACATAGATGACACAAACCATTTTCATTTGGATTTTACTGCAATTTCTGCAATATCTCAGTTAATCTATACTATGGAAGCCTATTCCACTCATACAACAGTGAGGTAAAGTTAAAAATAAGAAATACAGTCACATTGTAAAAATACAAGTTGCAACTCTGAGGACTAATGTCAGAATTACCGTTTTTATTTGAGGTGGAAACAGGATTTCATGTTGATCTGCTATTTTAGGATTTGTACACAAATTCGACACTTCAAACAATTTGTTGAAGATATTTCTTCAGGACCCAGGATTTACACTGAACATCAAGTGGCAACCCAGGAAAATGCAAAGTTTTGATTGTATAGAAGTAGCTAAAATGCGCTTAAAGTCCTAAAATAAAGTAATTAATCCAGCTTACATTTCACAATTTTGTAATGGCATAAATAGCAGCATTTTGCCATTGTAAAACATTGGAGAAACACTACACTAAATTTTGTATAGATTATGTAGCAAATTGTGTAGCATTTAGCCGTATTGCGAAGTGACTAATGAATCTGTGTTAAAATATCGTAGCGTTTAATCGGACATATGATCTTTGACATCAGCCGAAATATGGAAAGTATTTCTCCTCCATCCACAAAAGTCTATGAGCCTATATGTTTTGCTTTTCTAACTATACTCAATTAGTTGCCTTTATTATTTAGCATTTAGCATTTTGTTATAGTCAGCCAACTTTTTAGTTTATATATATAGTCAGATGTATGATCTTTGACATCAACGAAAAACAAAAAAAACATGTTCTCTTCCATTTTTAAAGCCTTTATTATTTATCCTTTTGTTATGTAGCATGTAGCATTTTCCTTGCTGTACATGAAACACTGTTTTAATAATTTTATCATCCTAAAACATTGAAGAAGCACCAATGAATCTGTCAAAATATCCTAGAGTTTAGTCAAGATGTATGATCAACCAAAATATGAAAAGTATTTTCTCCTCCAATTTCAAAGTTTATAAGCCTATTTATTTTGCTTCCCTAATTATACACAACCAGTTGCCTTTTATTATTTAGCATTTTTGTTATGTAACATGTAGCTTTGTTTTGCCCTGCTGCATGTGAAACTCCGTTCTAATAATTTTATCATCCTAAAACATTGAAGAATTACAGGGCTAGATTTTGTATTAGCATTTAGCTGTGCTACAAAGTGACTAATGAAGTTGTGTCAGAATATTGCAAATAACATTTAGCATTTTGTTGTGTTGTTGTATGTAGCATTGTTTTTTTCCTGCTCTATGTGAAAAACCGTTCTAAATAATTCTCTATTTATCAGGTGTTTGCTGCGAAAAATTATAAACCATTTAGGGTGTGGTTGAAGTGATATTTTACGATGCTGGCTCCTTGATGCTGACTTTTCTCTCTCTCCAGTCAAGACTCACGCATGCAGCCCTGACCCACATGGACGAAAAGGTGGATGCTCGCATATCTGTCTCCTGAGCCACAACTACAAATCACGCGTGTGCCGCTGCCGGACCGGCCACGTCCTTGCCAGCGACGGGAAGTCGTGCAAAAGTGAGGGTCGCAAAAAAAAAATTCTCTCTTTTCTGTCTCTTCCTCCTGTAGCTCCCATGTGTCTGATTAGCTCTGGGAGACGGGTCTTTCATGTAAATGGTTTTAGGGGTATTCCCAATGGAAAAGGTGCTGCTATCTGAAACCATATATCAGATGGATGGCCCTCGTGGGTTTATCGAAATGGAAATTTATGGCCAAATTCATGGAGCCGCAAGATGCTGAAGAATGGACACGTTTCTGTGATTAATAGTCCACGTTCAGCACATTAGGGCGGAATACATGGGAAATTGATATGTTTTGTCTCTTGGCATCAGGATCATTGACTATCTAAGAATATGTGTGTGTGTGTGTGTGTGTGTGTGTTTGTGTGTGTGTAGGCCTACATCAGAAGATTTAAAAGGAGTTTTTCTCCAAGTTCAGATGGCGAACTACTTCAATAGTAAAACAAAAATTGCAAATCATCTAGCAGTTCAAATATATTGTCTAGTGGACGAATATTGCTTAAGTTATACCCTGTCTCATGAATATCAGTAACCTTCACATCATAAATTTGGCATAGGAAAACTCTGGAGATTTGCATTATTTTCTATATCAGTCAACCAATTGTACAGAAAAAATGCTGGGTCTGGAGTAAGCATGCCCAAAATGGTAATAATTCGTAGGACATTGTGAAATCGTATGAAGAACGTACAACCTAAACTTATAGAACCCTATAGATCTAAACCCTATGAAAGCCTGTTTCTGCCACGGATTAAACAAAAATAGTACTTGCGTCTTTTTACTTTTACTTTACTTTTACTTTTAGTCATTTAGCAAAACTGAAAACAGAAGGGGAACAAGTAGTAGGAAAGAGAATGATTCAGAAGCGATACTTATGTGCCTTGCCGGTGTCCCTGCTCGGTGGAGTCAAACGGTAGAGTCAATGTTCTTTACACTCTTCGGTCTTCACACGACCGCAGCCGCGGTAAACTAAGCTTCTTTTTAATTAGTTTAACAAAACTCAAATTGAATTCAGCTGGACACACTTTCCTGTTTATCCCAACAAATGGCCAAGCAAAGCGCACGACACTGACAAGGTACGCGATACAGTACCAGACCAAACGCCAAACGATTTTTATCTCTTCTCGCAGTACTGAGTTTATATCTCACAATTCAGACTTTGTTTCCCGCAATTCAAAATTTTCATCTTGCAATTCTGTTTTTTTTTTTGCCACAGAATTAAAAATAAAAAACGTAACTGCAAATTTTCTCACAATTCTGACTTTTCTTGCAGTTGTAAGTTATACCTCACAGTTCTGACTTTTTTCCTCAGAACTGCGAGAAAAAAAAAGTCTGAATTGTGAAATACAAAACTTGTAGTTAGATTTTTTATTTATTTTATTTATTTATTTATTTATTTTCTGTGGCGGAAACAGGCTTACTTGATCCTAAGCATGATTGCTACTTAAAGTTGTACCTTTTTGTATGAACCAGATATATCAATTTGTCACCATGTCTGAATTATTACGAGTTGTCGAGAGTGTGTTGGTGTGTCATCAGGTGACTTCCCACATTTATATCCATTGATATTATTCATAATTGTGATGTGTCATTCAGCTCGCAGTAATCATATATAATGATGTGCGTCAAATGGAGGCATAAATGGGCTGTTTTATAGTGGTTTTAAATGTGAGTTTTTTGTTTTTATCTCAAGTGTTACTCAATGTGAAGCTGTTTTTGAACTGAAGCCAGACTCATCATTCATTCGTTATGAATGAGTTGAAGTATCATGAATTCACAGAATTGTACAAGAACAGGACATGATTATTTAAAGCAGTTCACACAAAAATGAAATTCCTGTCTGTCTTACCCTCATGGAAGTCAATAACATTGCACGTCATTGATTCTCACATCTCATGACCAAACTTCATAAAATAAAACTTGAGAGCAATGGAATGGCATTTGCTCGAGAGTCAATAATGGCTCAAATTTCTCTCCGTTTCTCACACAAAGGAATCATTTGGCCTCAGAAATGAAGTTCAAAAACACATAACTTGTTGGGTTCCTTTATCCCTTCATCCTATAGTTTCTTCCTCTTGTCTCTCTGGATCTCACTGGATCTCTGACCTAATAATAATTACAATCATCCTTTTCTCCCCATTGCAGCCTGTAAGTAATGAATTTCGAAAACATTGTACTTCATATGTACGCATCCCTCTTTTTGCTGCCCCCACTTAGGGCCCTGTTTGTCCCCGGTTAACTCTATACACACACACACACACACACACACACAGATGCAATTACAAACACAATGTAACTGTTATGCACCAAAAGATGATTGATTCCATAGAACCGAATCAATGGAACTAATTCGGGTTTTAATTAAACTAATGTAATTAGCTTGAGCCTCTCGCTTTGGATGCATTTTTGTCAAAGGCTTTAATTTGCAGAACTGAATTGAAAACGGAGGCTAATTATGCCAATTAATTAAGCACTGACAGTACTGTGGCAGAAGGCTTATTACGTTTCGCCACTGTGTTTGTTTACTTTGGGTAATCGTGTCTTCGCAGAACCAAAGAATGAGCTGTTCCTGTTTTACGGGAAAGGACGACCCGGGGTTATCCGAGGTCTGGATATGAATATCAAGTCTGGAGATGAACATTTGATTCAAATCGAAGGGCTCGTGAGTCCCAGAGCGCTGGATTTCCATGCAGAGAGTAGCTACATCTACTTTGCCGACACCACAAGCTTCCTAATTGGACGGCAGAAGATTGACGGAACCGCTCGGGAAACGATCCTTAAGGACGGTATGTTCATCATGACTTCTTAGAGATTAATGTTGGCTTTAAGTCGTTGGTATAAGTCTGTTGAGCCGTACCGCAATTTAATTTCGTAAAAAGGTCTTAAATATTCTCTAACAAACTCATTTTCACTTTGGCTCGGTAATCATCTGTGCATCCATGCGGCGTGGTACGGTAGAATCAGGTCACCTGTACTTGAGCACTACTGTTCCCGTTGTTTTCCAAATGGGAAGTTATTTATCATACATTTAGTGCAATTCTATCATCGGGGAAGCTCGCTGGTCGATACGCATAATTTCACTGGGAAGAATTAGAGGAGGACAGTGATTAATTGAGCTGTCTTTGAAGTTATCATGCTAAAAGAACAACATTTTCTCAATTTCTTTCTGCTCTCTCTTTCTCCAGAGCTGGATAATGTTGAGGGTATTTCAGTAGACTGGATCGGTAATAACCTGTTCTGGACAAATGACGGTTATAGAAAGACCATCAGTGTGGCCGGGCTGGACCGGCCCTCACAGACCAGGAGAACGCTTTTAGAAGGCAATATGTCCCATCCCAGGGCCATTGTTGTGGATCCTCTAAATGGGTAAGCCCATAATACCTTTCCTGCTTACAGAAGCATTTAAAAGATTTCAGTCTGCTAAAGCCTTGGACGAAATCCAGCCATTTAAAGTGCATTGGGGCGGGATGTTTGCCCTTTTTCTCTTAGAGATTTCATCAAGAAATTTCAGCAACCCTGTGCTTCCTCTGGTTGCATTAACAAAAGCACTGTGGTGGTATTAGATGACAATACCATGGTACTACATATTATGGTGCTGTACTACCACAGTATTTACATACTTTGAACCAGGGCCGTGCACAGACATTTTGAGGGGCATTGGCCCAAACCAAAAAAACTAAGGGGGTGGGTGTTTGTTAAATGGCTGCCTCACTCTCCATATCTTCCTGTTCTGCCTCTGTCTCTTCCCTCTCTGTCTCATTGTATTGCCTTTCTTTCTCAATCTGAATATTTTCTGTCTCTGGCTCAGTTCCAAGACCTTCACTTTTACTTTGTTGTGTTGACTCTGGGGCAGTTTCATCTTAATATAGAGAATGAATAACAAACCTTTTACAATCATATTGTAAATACAATTGTTAGGCTTAGTGCTAATTCAATTTATGTTGTTGTAATGTAATTACTCGTTCATTCAAATAATTTAATGTCTATCTTTCTTTTTATCACGCTCTAGCATATCCCTTTGCTGTCAGCCAGGGGTGCGTTTCCCGTACAACTACGTAACTCGCTGATTAACCACCATAGTACGATGCATCGTTGTGGAAATGAACTAGCTAGTCACGACTGTTTCCCGAAACCATGGTACCTGTGTCGCAGATCCATCGTTTAAACCACGTTGGTTTGAGCTGTTGTTATGACGTTGTTCTTCTTCTTCTTCGATCTAATAGCCAACTGGTGCCATGAGCATATACCGCCACCTACAGTAATTTGGTTTTGACTCGAATTACGCTTTTGAAATGTCGTTACGTAGGAGTGGAGTAATAACGCAACATTCATTTGTTCCACAATAAATTATATACATATACACACGGAGTTAAAAATTTGCTATTTTCTGATCCCAATGTCTGTAATTTCACAATTTCATATAAATACCATTTCTTATTTAATATTGATACATAAGCACAATTGAAAAAGATGGGTTTTTAAAAAACTGTGATGTACTGTTGTGGACACCTGTTGCTTATTTTGCTCAATAATTTTTCCTATTTAAGTCCCCTTGTCATTCAGCCATGTGTTAATGAAAATGACAC
>NW_015643596.1:240108-241580 GCF_001515625.1 Sinocyclocheilus rhinocerous | reverse complement strand
CAATCGGCATGATTAATGCTTTCAGAGGGCACTTATGGCACTTAGGGAGAATAATTATGAGGGCCACGCTGCTATATAGTTTCAAACTGAATTTGTAATAAAAAAAAATATTTAAAGGCGAATTAGGTAAGACCTAAGCACCACAACTTTAACTCTTCCAAATCACTCAAAGTGGATGGTGAAATCTTCGAAAGGAATAGGGCATAGGGTCGATAACTCTGAATAGAACACACCCCAGGTGCGGCGCAATCAATGACGTCGACACAGCAAACTAACAACGACCTATGCCTCTAACCACAGGTGAAGAGCTGTCATTCCAATGACACAAGTTTGCGATGCAGTTTGCGAATGTTCGTTTGAACTATGGTTTCGGGAAACACCGAATCGTTGAACTATGTTGGTTAACGACAGAACTTGCGACCATAGTTGGCTAACGATGCTTTTGGGAAACGCACCCCAGTTTAACAGTCTTACCGGTCTGATTTGGCTGATGCTCAATGGGCTCTTCCTCACTCTCTGAGCCTGCTTCTACAAGTATAAATATTAGACATTTAATTTAATATTATACAGCATAAATCTATATTATATAAACAACTCATTTAGAACATTTATATTATATTTTTAACTATGTATAGGCCTAATATTAATATGAATTTAATGAAATATTAGCCTATAAATGATAGTATCAACTATAAGACAAGTGATTTTAATGTGAAATATACTTAATTACAAGAATTAAAGTGTGACAAACTGCTAAATATTCTATATATATGACCCTGGACCACAAAACCAGTCATAAGTAGCACAGGTATATTTGCAGCAATAGCCAATAATACATTGTATGCATGGGTCAAAATTATCGATTTTTCTTTTATGCCAAAAATCATTAGGATATGAAGTAAAGATGTTCCATGATCAAAACTTAATTTTTGATTAGTAATATGCATTTGGACAACTTTAAATGCGATTTTCTCAATATTTTGATTTTTTTTTGCACCCTCAGATTCCAGATTTTCAAATAGTTGTATCTTGGCCAAATATTGTCCTATCCTAACAAACCACACATCAATGGAATTTCGAAAACAAATTGACTCTTATGACTGGTTTTGTGGTCCATGGTCACGTAGGCCTATGGTGATTGACCGGCTTGCTGGAGCTTTAAATTCATGTTTGCAATGTTGAACTGTCCAAAAACATAGTATTACAATGGTATGTAAAGTATTACAATGTAGGAAAGAATAGACTGATAATGGCAAAAAAAAAATCATAGTATTCTTGAAAGTACCTTGGAGTACCACACAAATACCATGGTACATAAATTTCAGAAGCAACAGTTATTTCAAAGTAGTATAGTATTACCATCCGAAAATGTCTCAAGTTACGTATGTAACCCTGGTTCCCTTTCAGTCGGTCACTCTCGACGTCACGTCAGATGACCGACGAAATTGGGATCTCGCTTAGAGAGACCAATC
>NW_015643596.1:227392-239887 GCF_001515625.1 Sinocyclocheilus rhinocerous | reverse complement strand
ACCCAATGAAGCACACTTGGCAGGGGCTCCCACACCGCCAGGTGACCTCCTAAGGTAACCAGTCTTGCAAGACTGGCCTGTGGTGCGCCTAGCTTATAGACTTTCACAATTGACAGACAACAATAAATATGACTGACACACACAGAGTGCTTCGCTGAATGACAGAAAGCTGACGCTGGCTCCGCCGCACGTGCTTTTATAGCTTCCTGGTCATGACGTCACCCGCCCGTGACGTCCCGCTCAGCTATTGGACTGATTTCACATGCTATTCAGAGCGTGGTCACAGAAGGCGCTCCCCTAGCGTTTTCCGACGCAGCGCGAGTTCCTGAAGAGGAACCATCAATATAAAAACCATGTAAAATGATGATACTTTGATATATGGCACTGAATAATTATAACAAAATTCTGAAGAATACCATGGAATTACCATAGTATGCATCCAAGAAACCATAGTATTATATGATGGTAAATGTGAAAAGAAAAAAAAATCTATTACTATAGCTCCAAAAAACATGGTACTATATGGTTATACTGATGTATGTGTCACCTTGGAGTTACAAAACACATTTATTCAATAATATTGTTAATTTAAATCAAAGAGAGGAAGTTGCAGATGTGCTATTGTGCCAAAGGGAGCTAATGCGAACATCCTCATTCGATGTCATTGCTCAGATGGAAAGGCTTAAAGGGAATATGGAGACTCCATGACTGCGAATCGCTGCCTTGGCAGAACTTTGAAGCCTGCCATAAGAGGTTTAAAAGTTTAAAGGCAGGTTCCAGTTTCTGCTTATATTTTAGTGACTTCTTACCATGTGCTGTACACTTGACATGTTTATCCTCATAATGGGTTTCTGGATTGGGTTGTCTGTTTTTAATAGCTTCGATGTCTGGGAATTTCAGATCATTTAATTGCAAATAAGACCTGAAGTCTTTGGAACAATTACCAGTAATCAGTTTTAATCTGTCCTTTGCCGTGTCTGTCCTTCCGTATCCCATGTACGCATTTCATTTCCTGTCTGTGTTAACATGATAATATGGAGGATTAGCTGTTATGACTCTAGGTCCTGATCGCATTTGCTCTCCATCTCCATCACTCGCCTGGTTTGCCTGTTCACAGCAGGTGCTGTCACTCAAAGCCCCGCCTCATGAATTATTCAACAGGTCACTGAATATGAGTGGGGGGAGTCGTTTCCTTCTGTCATGTTATGTTAGGCTACGTTCAAATGCGCAAGGCCGTGTCACAGTGTTAAGTTTATGCTGTGAAATGTGAGCGATTTGAACTTGGAAAAAAAGGACCTTGTAAGATTTGCAGAACAAAAAGTTTTGGCTTCCAAATAAATCATGAACTAATAATAACATCCAATTATACAAGCCTCTTTTTTAGATGATTATGTGTAGATATTTCCCTCAATTCATTTAAAGATTATTTTACGGTGATCTGTCTTTTAGAAGACACCTTTGAGCAAACCCAGCTTAAGATGGTAGCTGTGTTTCGGAATGTGATACTTGGTTATTAAGTGGTCCAACCTGGGGCCAGTTGCATAAATATAACCAGTATGTTAAGACTGTGTCTTAAGAACTAGTTTGATCAACTAGTAGTTAAACAAGTTACTTTTTGGATTCAAATGAGACCAATCTACTCTTTTGTAACTGACTTTTAAAAGTTATGACCAATCTTGAAGGAAAAACAAAAGACTAGTCTAAGCAGTTAATGAAACCATCAGCATTCCAAAATCCAATTTGACCAGCTTGAACTGGTATAGCCAGCTGGTAAGCGGTTTGTTCCTGGTTCAAGATGGTCTACCAGCTTATTACCTGCTTGGACCAGCTAGAAACTAGCTACAATGTTCCAAAACACATCTCCCAGCTTGATTTTGTTTTTCAGCTGGAACTCAGAAGTCACTCTAACTGTTTTTAGTTCTGGTTTGTGGCATTCAAATCCTGCATCTCAGGGAATTTCCCATTTGCTTAATGGTGCCCGGTAATGAATGTTGGTGTCACCACTGGGCTTCTTAACTAGCTTGAGAAGTATGGTGAACTATATTTTCCAGAAACACCATGATGGTGGATTGATGTAAATCTTGGAAACACTACCAGTTGGAAAAGGTATGGGCAACTCTGGCCCTCGAGATTCACTTTTATGCTGCATTCCATTTGTGCTCTGAAGTTGAAAATTCCAAGTTCCCAGTAGGAACTTTTAACTGGAACGCCCTCTCAAGTCGGAACTCCGACTCAGAATTTAGGAGGAATCGCAACAACTCCAACTTCAGAATCCAATATGGTTGCTCAGTAAATCAACAGAAGAGAAACAGTAGTAAAATATTAGCACTTATGTCTCAATAAACTCAGTGGTGCACACAGTACTATCCAACCTCTATTTGTGGACGTGAAACTATCAAGTTATCTGTACAAAATACAGCTTTTATGTGTTTTTTATTGATCAGTATTGCTAACAATGGACGTGTCCATCTTGGTTTTCTGACTTCTCTACTGGAATACAGTCCACTTGGGTGTGAAGGCATTCCCAGCTCCGACATCTTAGTTCCTAGGTAAATTGAATGCAGCATTAGCTCCAACCCTAATTAAACACACCTGAAAAATCTAACCAAAATCTTGAAGATCACAAGCATCTGTTTTTGATTAGTGTTTGTAGGACAGTAGATTTCCAAGGCCAGAGTTTCCCACACCTGAGACACCAGAACCATGCTAATCTGTTTTAAACCATAGAGCAACATGGAAATTAATTCGCTGGTCCTCTTCAGCAGGGTGTCATGATCTTAAATATATCAATTCTCAATTGGTTTCTTAGATGGATGTATTGGACGGACTGGGAGGAGGATGAGTTAATTGACAGCAGAGGGAGGATAGAGAAAGCCTGGATGGATGGATCTCACCGTCAGATCTTTGTCACATCCAACATGCTGTGGCCCAATGGCCTCACTCTGGACCACTCCTCCAGCGTCATGTACTGGTGTGACGCCTACTATGACCACATTGAGAAAATCTACCTCAACGGCAGCCACAGAACGGTTAGTAAATGAGTGAGTCAGTTCTTTAGTTCTTGGATACCTCCGTTCCTCTCTATGTTGTTCTCAATATTTCCCTGTGACTCAAAAACCTGATCTACTTCTCACAGGTGGTGTACAGCGGGAAAGAGTTAAATCACCCATTTGGGATTGCGCATTACCAGAATTACATATTCTGGACGGATTACATGAACGCCTCAATATTCCGTCTGGATTCGTCATCCAATGATGTTGCCCTACTGCGGGCAGAAAGACCACCTCTCTTCGGGATTCAGGTGTATGACCCGCAGAGCCAGAAAGGTAAATATGAAGTGACATGATGTGTAGTGATGTGACGTGTGGCCAAGTATGGTGTCCCAAACTCGGAATTTGTGCTTTGCATTTATCGCATCTAAGTGCACACACACAGCAGTGAGTAGTGAACGTACACACACACACACACACCGTGAACACACACCCGGAGCAGTGGGCAGCCATTTTTGCTGCGGCGCCCAGGAAGCATTTGGGGTTCGGTGCCTTTCTCAAGGGTCTCACCTCAGTCGTGGTATTGAGGGTGGAAAAGAGCGCTGGTCATTCACTCCCCCCACCTACAATCTCTGATGGTACCGAGACTCGAACCTGCAACCTTTGGGTTACAAGTCCGACTCTCTAACCATTAGGCCATGACTGAATATGTATGCCTTAGATTTAAAGCCGCAATGAATTCTTGCCATAGCTTTGCCCAGAGGCCAATTCTTGTGTTGGCACACACATGGTATACCGTACGATATATGGAAATGAAATATTATTACCCCGTATGCATTCACCTTTTAAACAGCTGAACATTCTAGAAACAAATGCCACACCGGCAAGTCCCTGGATTTGAATAAATGCTTTGCAATGGATATTCCCCGTGTAGGATATTTAATGGTAATTTTAACCTTAAGACTTCATGATCCAAGCATTTTTGGGACTCAGATCAAATAAGCCTAACTTCTTTATTATATTTTAAAGGCTAATTTGAAGGCATTTGCAGGAAATTTGTGTGATTTGTCATTCTGAGGTTCTGGATCCAGATCTCCACTTATGTCTCCAATGACGAGTAATTGTTCTGAGAAACTGGGCAGTTTTTTTGGCACCTATACTCAATTTAGTGACATTTTTCTCCATCACCCTACTGTGCAGAAATGGGTACATCAAAATTACAGGGGAATTTACAAAGACAGAATTGCACCACTGATGGTGACTTTTGCACACATTTTCTTTCACAAAACCACTGTATTTGGTGGCTTAACTTGTTCTTGACGATGTGAAATGGCTTTGATCATAACTGACCTCTTATTTATACACGTCATATGTGCTGTGAGCTAGTAAGGTGTCTGAGGATGATGATGAATGTTCGGTTTTGTCTGCAACTTTTGCTCAAGGTTAATTGCTATGGCAGCTCCTGTAGAGTTACTCGTATGTTGCATCTGGTAGAGACACTGAATGTCATTCATAATGACAGCCAGCCAATGGCAGGCCAGGATTGACCCAGCCATTTCAGGTGCAGTAGGAATGTGAATCGTTCTCAAACTTCAATGACCTGCTAAACAAACAGACAAACGGAGGTATAGCAACATTCTGGTTTAAATATCCGCTAATGGGTCTCAATAATGTATACAAAGGGGACTTCAATGGATAATAAAGGTGTTGCAAACTTTTTCAAGGTGGTCGATGGTTGTAATTCATATGCTGGTGTTCTTAATTAACAGCTTGGAAATCCTGTTTATGCTACTGATGTTGACCAGATGTTCGATGCATCATTTCGGCACCTGTGATTAGAGCTACTAGCAGTCATAAGCACCTGCCAATGTGCAACACAGAGGTCTGAACCTGCCCACTGAAGCACTCAACACTGGATAGTGAATTCACACGCTAAGCTAATGCAGCCAAGTGGAACTGTGCTGAATATATAATAACCTGCCAGTGCATTTAGATTTTAGTGGAAATAACAAGCCTTTGTTTACGGAATCTAAACTTTACTGAACATGTCTAGCTGTTGTACCATTCCTTGTACAACATTTGTATGTAATTTTGGATTTGATAATTAGCATGCACTGTTTAACTCTTTCTTGAGATGTCACCCAATATATAAGCTACATGTTGATTTGCATTACAATGCTAAGTGCATGTTACAAACATTTCGGGAAAGCAAATAGTCTAATGTTCGCTATTTATCATTTTACAAGCTTCACTTAGCTCTGTTCAGGAGTTGAGTTAGAGCTGTTGTCGCGTTTTGCTACATTAGCTTGCTATGACTCATTTTTTTGCCTGACTTGACAATTGAGAGTGAGCTTGATATCATTTGCTCAGAACTGTTGTTCTATGAAATGGTCAGTGGTTTCAGTTTACAGTCTCGTATTCACATAAAATGTTTAGCATTTCCCTCAGGAAATTATATAAATGTCTGAATGGGTTTGTTTTTCTATGTAATTGCATTCTGGAGCCCAAATAATACTTTTTTTTAAATCTGCTATGTGACTGGAGCACTGCTTCTCCTCCTAAAATTACATTAAAATGCGACAATGACATGTTTATCTATGTACAGATGATTTATATACATGGTAATTTGCACTCACAATGCATTATGACATTTTAGCGACTAAAGGCGAAAAGCACTGTTCAATTAATGTGATCTGCTTTAATCTGCATTAATCTCTGCAGATGATTCAGTGGACACATGTCCTGTAGAGTCCAATTGATGGCATTCTTCACTGGGAGTCAATGCCAGATACTTGTATCATTGATTTTAATGGAGCTAAGATCAATATTCATTGGACAAGAGACTCTGAGCTTGTCCTTTCATGTCCTCTCCGGATGCTGGACTTCACTGAGAGAGCTATTTGCATTGGAAAAATTGTTCATTTGGTGTGCTTGGACATGCAGTTAGTGGAAGTCTGTGGTAAAGCATTTAGTTTAACGCTCATGATCTTGTTAATTGCGTACTTGTTATAAAACACTACTAAAAAATAAGAGCCGATGTAATTAACATGTAACATGTTCAAATCCTTTTAGTGAATGTAAAGTTTGTTTAGATGGTTCAAGTAAGTGATTCAATAATTCACGTGAGTTAAGTGCAGCCACGTTCACTGTTGTTTAGCCAATGTTCACAGGCGAAATTCTGTAGGAATCCACATGACTGAAAGATTTCCCCTTGCTGATTTTCAGTTTCAAGTTTGTTACATGAATTCAGCCGTTGACCAACAGAAACTGCACTACTGTTTGTTAATCTTTTTTTTTAAGCAAAATAGTCCTGCTTCAAAAGTAGGCGGGAAAATAGTGAAATATTTTTAATTATAATTCAGTTATTTATTTTAGTTAAATATTTTCATTCAATAATGCATCCCCCCCCCTCTTTAAAGTAAAATAGTTTCAGTAGCTGAGGAAAAATAGTGAAATATTTTCATTTATAATTTATATTTCAGAAAATATTTTCGTTCAGTAATGCTGTTCATGACTATTTTTTGACTCATCTATTTAAATAGGATGTTTTATTGTTGTATTTAGTACACATTTATATTTTTCAGTGTAATATTGTCACTAATTAAAATTTTCATTGGTTTACAGCCAGGAAAAATTGCTTTAATATAAAAATGTACATAAAACATATTCACTTAAGAAACTTTAATTTACTGTAGTATGTCTATGTAATTTTTGTTAGTAGCTTATAGCGTAGCTAATTACTTAAACGACTGGAAGCTGCAGTTTCAAAACAGATTCTCCAACAGATTTTGAACACAAATATATGGAAATTATGGTTTATTTGACATCTTCAATCGTGTATATTGTCTCCAAACTGCATTAAATATCACATTTATCTTTCGTTTCATTCATCGTTGTGCATTTTTCCTCAGGTAATAACCAATGTTCAGCAAATCACGGTGGCTGCAGCCCTTCGGCTCTATGCCTCACTACGCCTGCAGGCCACGTGTGCACCTGCGCAGACGGCCAACATCTGGAGAAAGACAACGTCACCTGTTCATGTAAGCTTCCATTAGTCATTTGGTATCATTAACCAGGCATAATACTATATATGAGCAAGAATATGAGCGACAGAAATATTACTGGCCACTAGAAACCTGTTGCATCATGTCTGGTTAGAGCTGATGTAATTGATTGATATTCTGGGATTTACAAATGGGTCATTTTTAACAAATCTTTTTTCAGCGATGCCAGTGTGTATGTGGTAGAACAGAATATGCAGACTTTATATTGGCACCCACAGGCTAGTCAATAATGGTGGCGGTTTGTGTGGCGGAAATATGACAACAGATCAGATATGTTTATGTTAAGCTGAATTATGTCCATTGATTTCCATTTCCAGTGGGGGATGTAAATGTTTCCACTCAACCCGCGGTTTGGCTGCAACTGTGTTTGTGTTTGCGTGTGACTTGGCCTTAAATCCATTGTAAACTCATGTGGATTCAATTTACCGCATAAATAACTTCCCGTTTTGCTAACTTTTTATTTTATGTGTCAATGTAAGTATGCAGTGTGCCTGGTTTAAGCATATTTCAGAACTAAACAACTGGCCACTTTTAACACTTGAGTTGGAATTTGAATTGAATCGGCCACGCGACTCAGGAAGTTAAATTGCAATCACAGGAAGTAGAATTTACTTAATTATAATTCAGAGAAATGTAATAATCAGATGAAGTTAATGTGACAGAACCTTTACAACAAAACATACATGATTACATCATTAATTCACTAATTATGGTGATAATCTTTAAGTCTATTAATAAAATATATTTGTTTTTAATTTTGTTTGTTTTTGTAATTTTTACGAGCTTTTTAAAATATGTATTTATATATTTTTAAATAAAGTTTTACTTTTTAGTTATTTTAGTACTTCACTAAAACAAAAATGAAAAAATGTTGTACCTGAAATCAAATAAGTTTGATGTTTTTTTATTTCATATTTTATTTTATTAGAATTTTGTTTTATTACAGTTACTTTTTATTTCATTTTATTTCATTTCAATTAATGAAAAGTTTTTTTTTTATGGTTTTGGTTTTAGTTAACAATAATAACCCTGGTGTGTGTATGTGTATAAGAGACAGAGAGTAGAGGCTGTGCATGCGTGTGTGAGTGTGTGTGTGTTCTTTCCCTAACATCTTGTTCCTGCCCTTTCCAGCCCCATCAGAGGTCACTAAGACAAAGCGCTGCGGCCCAGCGGAGTTTCAGTGCCAGAACCAGCGTTGCATTCAGCTCTCGTGGAAGTGTGATGGGGATGATGACTGCTCAGACGGCAGCGATGAAGATCCACACCTCTGCTGTAGGTCTTCTCTCACTTTTGTAGTCCAACCACAAACTTACAGAGTAATGCCTATTTCATAATCTGTACACTGTAGAAAACCACAACCTGAAGGTGGATATTTTTACAATTATAATAAAAGGCCTTTTACTTGCTAAAAAGTACTATCAATCAGATCTCAGAAAGTATGTACTACATTGTGTATAACAGGTTTTTTCAGCAAAGCTTTAATCATGTTGATAATTTAGAGGCATTAAAAATGAGCGTATCAAATGCTATACAGAAGGTTTTTTGTGCTAGTTGTATGAATGAAAAATACATATATTTTGTTGTCCCTTTTTAACCCAGCGCTCGGTTATATTTAACCCAGCATTTTTTAGAGTGTATATAAAAATAATTAAATCCATAAATATCAATAAAAAACTAAAAATGTATATGATATGATATGATATATTGTGCTTCATATTTCATGCTAATTAAATGACATATAAAACATTTAAGTATTGTTTATTCTTTTTTATTCTTTTTTTTATAGTACATAAAACCATATATATAATATTATTATGCTCAATATTTCTTGGTAATAAAATTTTGAATAGAACATTTTAGTATTGTTTATTGTTCATTACTGTTTTCTTTTCTTTTATAGTACAAATAGTACTATATTAGTTGATCATGTTGATAATTTGGCCTTACCGTATTAAATATGATACAGAAGACATTATAGAAGGTCAAGTTAAGCACATTGTATTGTGGGATACAGTATATCGCATGGTACACTCAGTATGTTAATATGACAATCAGAGCATCTTGCAAAACTTTTGGACACCCAGATGCTTTCAGATGAATTTGTGTTACCAATTGACAGGCCGTTTGTTTCTCCTCAGCTAATCACAGCTGCCCAGCGGACCAATTTAAATGCCTGAACAACCGCTGTATCCCGAAGAGATGGCTGTGTGACGGCACCGACGATTGCGGCAGCAACGAGGATGAGTCCAACCACACCTGCTCAGGTGAGCTTCACTCTGGAGCCCTGTCCTACATGGACAGCCCCGTATATACTCCCAGCCATCCGGAACAACCTCGCCAAGCGGCCCCACCGCTGGGAGACACGTTGCTCGCTGTAGGCTACTGGCGCTCAAAGCTAGCGCCAACGGAGAATTTGAGACGAGAAGATATATATATATATATATATATATATATATATAATATTATTATGCTCAATATTTCTTGGTAATAAAATTTTGAATAGAACATTTTAGTATTGTTTATTGTTCATTACTGTTTTCTTTTCTTTTATAGTACAAATAGTACTATATTAGTTGATCATGTTGATAATTTGGCCTTACCGTATTAAATATGATACAGAAGACATTATAGAAGGTCAAGTTAAGCACATTGTATTGTGGGATACAGTATATCGCATGGTACACTCAGTATGTTAATATGACAATCAGAGCATCTTGCAAAACTTTTGGACACCCAGATGCTTTCAGATGAATTTGTGTTACCAATTGACAGGCCGTTTGTTTCTCCTCAGCTAATCACAGCTGCCCAGCGGACCAATTTAAATGCCTGAACAACCGCTGTATCCCGAAGAGATGGCTGTGTGACGGCACCGACGATTGCGGCAGCAACGAGGATGAGTCCAACCACACCTGCTCAGGTGAGCTTCACTCTGGAGCCCTGTCCTACATGGACAGCCCCGTATATACTCCCAGCCATCCGGAACAACCTCGCCAACCAGCCCCGGCACTGGGAGACACGTTACTCGCTGTAGGCTATGCGCGTTCAAAGTTAGCGCCATCAGAGAATATGTTGCTTTGAGAGGAGAAGAAGTCTTACATGACCCCCCCCTGTATAATTTCCCGCCGGTACGGGCCCACGTGTCACACGTTCCCTCCGGTCGAAGCGGCTGTGCGGGAAACGAAACTAGGTTCGTCCGCATAATTCATCATGCACTTGGTGGGATTTACACATGACATACATCTGTTTCGGCCCAGTGAGCTCGAGTCCTTCGTGAGTGTTTCCGCATCTCGCTTTGGGTCGCCGGTTTGCGAATGACTGATTCAGTCAAGTTTACACCTCCTGGATGGGACCGGCATCTAATTTACTTTTAGATTGAACCGTATCCTGCGGTCTAAATCTCTAGAAGACGTCATCTGCCGTACAAGCTGCCTCCTCCCTTGGGGGTTTTCCTGAGATCGGGATAAATACATAATCCAAAACATCAATATCGCAGTAAAGATGCTGTGTTTAAGCCACATTGTGTTGTTGGGGCCGTATCGTACCACTTGATAAAAGGGCTGGAGACAAATTTCACACATTTCGCCAACAGGCAGCGGTCGATTTAATTTAGATAGCCTACAGACAAACTTCCCCTTTGTGGGTAATACAATTTTCTAATCTAATCTCTAAAAGAAGAATTTGGAGAAAATCAATGACAAGTGTTTGGGAGTGTAGGACGGGGGAATGAGAGTTCCAGCTTGTAATTTACAGTCGTCTTATCTGTCAGAGCAAGTTTTAGAATTGTATATAATTCAAGATTTTTTTTTTCAGGTTTATTCATTTATTTATGTTTAATTGATTTAAATATAAAGGTTTTGTATGTTGTTTGTAAAAAAACAAAAAACAAATAAAAATGATAAAATCTGTAAACATTAAATATATACTTTTTAATTAAAAACATTATATTATATTATATTATATTATATTATACTTATATAAAATCAAAATTAAAAATGACAAATAAAATAATTGATTTCAACATGGTACAAAAATGTGTATATATATATATGTTAATATATGTATATATATATATATATATATATATATATATATACACACACACACACACACACACACACACACACATACATAATAGGTTATCATATTATTATTCCTGTTAATAAGATGAAGGATTTTAATTTTGTTTATTTTTTGTAAAGAAGCCACTTTACATTCACAACAAGATTCAAAAATCCTTTTTTTCATAAGAACTGCTAATTAACATTTGACCAATTAGTTCCCCAAGTTGCTGTCATGAGAGACTTAATCATTTTCAGAATTATATTTTTTAAAAAGTCACAAAGTAAATGCTCACTTTTCTTGATTATTTACGGTTTGAACTCCATTCGGTCTTCTAAGGCGCCTCCAGTAAAAGGTCGCTTTCAAACCTGGAATTTCAAAATGACATCTTGAGGGAACTAATTAATCGTCTGAAAAGACGAGGAAAAAAAAGCCTAACTCATGTAATTAAATAGCTCTGACTAGCAAGACTTATTATAGACTGAAACCAATAAATAATAATAAATAGAATAAAAAGGTTTCACACATTTCACACCCTCTAAAGATGGATAGATCATTAAGATCAACAACACTGACTTTTTGGCAAGACTCCCAAGATGACGCTCAGATGGAAACGTTCTCATTAGCATGTTTCAAAATACACCTACTGAAAAACTGAAATTTTAATGACAAAATTGGTAAATGAGACGCAACAAACTTCAGGCATAGCTAAACTATGACGAACTAGCTATTCTTGCCAACTGACACATCATTCATTCATATCACCACACTGTGCTTGTTTCATATTTTAGCCTGATACTATTTCTACAGCGATATGCATAAAATCGGTAAACAACCAAACTTCTGGTCTGTTACTCTGTCAGAATTAAAATCTGCACCTGTTCGCCTGTACGTTCCAGTTTGCTTGCCTTCGTTCAAAGCTTCATAAAACAGCACAATCTGACCTTCAAAGGTTATTGAAACACCTGCAGTCCTTTTGCAGCAACATTGGACGATTCTAGAAATACAGAGACTCTTTTATTCCTGGTTTTCAGTAATTGATTAGAAGGTATAGTTTAACCAAATATAAAAATTCAGTTTTCATTTCCTCACTCGAATGTTATTCTAAAACTGCATTACAGTAGATTTATAATTGCATCAAACACAAAAGTAGATATTTTATGGAATGTTTGAGCTGCTCTTTTACAGAGACTGAAAGTCTTAAATCTGAGAAAAAAAAAATAATAATAATAATAATGAAAATCAATAGTAGTTCAAATGTAATTTTTTTTAATTGTTTCAGAATCAAATATTGTTTTATTAATTTATTTAGACTGCTGGACCATACATTTATTTTCGAATATTTTTAAGAAAAGTTATTATTTATACATATATATATATAT
>NW_015643596.1:213833-226852 GCF_001515625.1 Sinocyclocheilus rhinocerous | reverse complement strand
TATATATATATATATATATATATATATAATTGAATTCATTTTGTAGGTTTTTGCTCATTGTTATGCTAATAAAATAATTTGTCATTAAAATGTTGTATTAACTTACAAAAAATATAGAAGCATTTTTACTTGGCCCTGCTATACTTTAGAAAGTGTTCAAGAAAAAAAAAATTATATTCAAATTTTATTTATTATTTTTTTTTTTTGCCATTAAAAGTTTTCTATTAAATTAGGGGAAAAAACCCTGTATTTTTACTGTTTTAGAATTTTTTTGCCATACAATTTTGCAGTAAATTATTTTAGGAAGTGTTTATGAAAATAAAATATATTCACATGTATCTATTTTTACGTTTTTATTAATTGCTAAGGTGAATCCAATGTAATTTATAAATAAAGTTTAGTATTAAATAATAAAAAAAAAGAATAGAATATTTTTACTAGTGGTCTCAGACTTTTGGACCTTACTTTTATTTGAGAAAATATTTAAGAATTATTATTATTAATGTTAACAAAAATGTATAGTTTACCCAAAAATGAAACAAATATTTATTTTCATTTCCTCACTCTCATGTCGTTCTGCACCTCCATTACATTTTTTCTTAGATAAAACACAAAAGTAGATATTTTGGAGAATGTTCGAGCTGCTCTTTTATGTCTCAAATCTGAGCAGACTCGACTTCATCTTTCTCCTACTATGAATACTGTCTGTTTTGTCCTACATCATTTCCTTCTTTGACCACAAGTGGTTCGGCTAAACCATCGGCTAACTTATGGCGCTTTTCCACTGCGTGGTACGACGGCACGGTTCGGCTGGGCACGGTTTGCGTTTCCACTGCAGTTCAGTACCGCTTTAGAGTGGGCGGGATTATTCACATGTCGTTATAGTCGCGCCGCCTCTACTACCATGACTCCTAAAAAAAAAATGTTTCATTCCGCGTCGCCCCATCAAGCTCTCGCTGGATCCGCTCCTCTGCTATCAACGAGAGGAACGTCTGTTCTTCTGCAACAGACAACAAAACTTTTTGGTTGTTAAAAAAAAGGTGCGCTCGTTCAAAACAGTTGCGTTCGATCCTTTGCTGGCTGTTCTGATTTAAATCTAGCGGTTCTTTTGTGTTTGTGTCGCAAGTTCAGTGACGCAGGTAGTGACGATTCTCTCCGGCCAATCCGTGATCAGCAGGGTTTACACGTCACGTTTTGGTAACGGTACGGTTCGCTTGGAACCCCAACCGAAGTGGTACTAAAAAAAGTACCAGGTACCAGGTACTGTACCCAGTGGAAAACCCCCCAAAAGTGAACCGTACCGAGCCGTACCGTGCTGTACCATGCAGTGGAAAAGCGCCATTATTGATAGTGTCCTTTGTTAGATCGTGACCAAGGTTTGTTCAGTAATTCATGCCTCGAGGGCCACATACCTGAAATCCATCTGAACATGAACTGATTCAAGTTCTCTCGCTGTCCCTGCTGGATGGTTTGTTGGCCTCGTATAGCCACGAGGGAAAACAGTTATCTTTGGCCTTCAAAACACTTCACAGATCAATTTTAGTTCTTTTGTGATACATTTTTTGTATGCTGTGGTCAATAACTGTTACAATTCAACCACACTCGTCAGTTCTTTATGTTCACCGTGTGTTTGTATCTAGAGTTTGAAAGTTTTCTCACAGTTTAACACACTGAGAGAAAACTTCTGAATCCCGCTGAGAGGTTTTACCAGTTGAGTTCCATATTTACCATATCCGTGTCTTCATAACATGGTTAATTTCCGTTCATAGGCGCCAGATGTTGATATAAAACACATTTTGAACACTACTCCCATTCATAAGTCCTGCAGGAAAGACACAAACTGTAATATTGGATGTCATGGACTTAGGGGTTTATCTCTGAAAGCGATTACTCAATATCACGGCTGAGACTCGATACAGACCTGGAGAAGGTGAAAACAAATCCAGATCATTTTTCAAGGATGGAAGAAAAATGAAATACTGTCCTGGTGTCCAAAAGTGTGAGATCACATTGAAAATCTGGGTTTTATTTTCTAAAAAAGTATTATATAGAATTTAGAAATATTTTAGATGTTGCACTATATACTAATACAATTTTTTTTGAAAGCATCTTTTAGGTTTTTTTACTCATTGTTATTCTCATGATATAAGTTGTTTTGTATTAAAAAGAAAAGAATAGAAGTATTTTTATTAGTGCTCTGAGACATTTGAATTATTTTCTTAAATAATATATTACTCATTGTCATGGTAATAATACAATTTGTCATTAAAAATTTGTTCTAAATCAGATCAAATAATATAAGTATTTTTACTAGCTCTCATTCCTTTTTTTTAGAAAGCGTTCAAGAAAAAAAATATTAATGTATCTGTTTTTTTAGGTTTTTATTCCTAGTTATGGTGATAATGTAATTTAGATTTAAAAGTTTTGTATTAAATTTAAAGAAAGACTACAGGATTCTCAGACTTTTAAACCCTACTTTTATTAACAAATAATAATAATTAAAATAATTAATATAATAATTATTGTAAGTTTTAATATTATTTCTCAAAAACTTTCTCAAATAATTCTGAAAATCATTGTTTCATCTTTTATTAAAAAATAATAATAATAATAATTTATGTTTAAGGCTGCAAACAAACTTTTTCAACACTCTGATGACCTTACTGAGGTTTTTATGCAAAATTCAGGAGTGAGATTGAACGAGCATCCATACAGGTGTGATTTAATATCTGTGTTTTTGCTTCCCACAGCCCAAACCTGCCAGCCGGGCCAGTTTCCCTGCGAGAATGGACGCTGCATCCCGGAGAACTGGCGCTGTGACCGTGACGATGACTGCGGGGATCAGTCAGATGAGTCTTCGACATGTGGTGAGTCTTCCTCACGCGGAGCGCTTTCAAGTTCTTCTATCTTTGCTATCATAATTTTTCTGGTCTCTTTCATCGTCAAGCCTCCGTATATTTCAATTAGAGGCGTTTTATCAATCTGTAGTACAGTATTTTATCTTATTATATACTTTGAGCATGTCATTAAATAGCTAATTGCATTGAAACATGATAAAAAAAAACACTATTTCTTTTTTTTGCTCGTGTTTTTAAGGGTTTTATCAGAATGAGATTCTGCCTTTTATGTTTATGTAAAAATCGTTGAACTGAACACATCTGTCGTTTTACAAATGATTTACAGAGAAATACATCTTCTGTTTATGAATGACACCCATTGTAGTTTTACAAAACAGAAGAAACATTGTACAAGGCCAGATGTGCTGTTTTGAGTTCAGTTTAATCTGATGGCCTGAGGCTTTTAACAACAATAGACATGCTATTGAGAGCCCAGACAAAACGATACCATAGATCTGAAGTGTTTTCTGTAGCATCCTGACACAAACAAAGAAAAAGGCCTGCTCTGTTTTCATATTTCCTCTGTTGTTGCCTCTTTGATATCTTTTGATGTTTTTGTGCGTGGAGGTCGCACACTCCGTTCCCACCAAACTGCTTTGATTTGAGCTGTGAAGGTCACCTGCTGCTGTCATGATCACATCTGATCTGTGACCCTATTGGATGGTTTTCTGCATTCTGAAGTGAAAATGGTCCAATGGATGAGCAGAGTTATAGACTTTCTTTGTTGCGTGGCAGCCAGAATCTCAAAGAAAAGTCATGGTAAAATGTATCTCAATGTGAGAACATCAAATGGAATCCTCAAAAATTAACGTGATTTATCTTTGAATTGTTTTTTATAATAATTTAAGGATATATTTGGGGGACCCGAACGAGTATTTTGGTATGATGTCTATTTATTGTATATAAAAACTAATGTTTAAAACTTTTGTTGGAGTTATGAGATTGTATTATTGGTATATATTTGTATGTATATTTTGTTTGTGTAGTTATATATGGATTATTTTGGATGATTTACAAATGTATTTGCTGTTTTTGGTTATATGTTTTGAGATATGTATACGTTTTTTTTGTATCTTCGTGAGATTAGGTGTATTACGGTAATACATGTTTTAATGAGCGCAGGTGTTGCTTGGTAGCACATGACACTGAGGAAGAGTTAATACCTGAAAACGTTTTGCACATTTGCACTTTTTTGCACATATTTTTGTGACCTCTGAGCAATAAATGTAATAAGCCTTTTTGGCTGAGTCTGGATGAGTGCGGATCTCTTTCATCTCTATATTATTGTATATTTTGGATCTACGCACCTTATGTTAGTTGTCTACTGAATTTTTGGACAAGAATTGTGTATCACATTAAGCCGACGAAATGAAAACGAGGTACAAAATCACAATGTGTCTTCATCCTTCCATTTGGTGCCACTGTCCTCAGTAGAGTTTGAAACCAGCAGACACGTTAAAA
Organism: Sinocyclocheilus rhinocerous; assembly: GCF_001515625.1. NCBI lineage: Eukaryota > Metazoa > Chordata > Actinopteri > Cypriniformes > Cyprinidae > Sinocyclocheilus > Sinocyclocheilus rhinocerous. The sequence goes on along the minus strand of NW_015643596.1, from coordinate 222,494 downwards.
TCAGCTCATCTTAAAGATTCAAACAATATCTCAACTGTATACACAGCGACACCATGGAAGAACTATTTTGGATTCCCCAAAGAACCTTTCAATGAACAGTTTTTAAAAGAACCATTTTTATTTCTTAGTGTCAAGAACATTTTAATAATCTAAAGAACCCTATTTCCCCCCACTTTGAAGAGCCTTTTAGGCAATGGAAAGGTTCCATGGATGTTAATGGTTCTTCATGGAGCCATCAATGCAGGGCCGTGCACAGACATTTTGAGGGGCAGTGGCCCAAACCAAAAAAGGGGCACTAGGGGGGTTGGTGCTTGTTAATACAAATGATCCAGTTGTTACAAATATACAATTAAAAGAGAAGACAGCACACTCTGTAATAATTTCAGACTTTATTGTAGATGTTTTGATAAGAATGGGCTCCCCCTCACTCTCTGAGCCTGCTTCTGCCTCATCTTCAATGGAAGTAGGGGAGAGTGGGGTAAGTTGAGCCAGTGGGTAAGTTGACCCACCCCCTATTTCTTGGCAACTGTACACTTTTACTGTCATGTGACCATGTATTTTGGAACCACCCATCATTTCTGCCACACTGTGAAAAGGAGAAACATATGGGGGGAATAGAAGGCACCCATTTACTTTAAAAACTGTTTTTGGCTTGTCAAAGTAAAATTTTTTGCAAAATTTTAGCATAACATATGGTTGTTACATCAAAGCAAATTGATCCAGGCCCAAAAATATTTATGATACATATAGGGGATTTAGCAACATATAAAACCATGCAAATCATTTAGCTAAATATTAGCCTGAACTGGTAAGCAACAGTAGCTATTTTTTCCATATGGCAGCTATGGGGCAAAGTAAGCCAAATGCTGTGGGGTAAATTGAGTCAGCATTTTAACTTACCCCATCATAAGGCACTGTAGTTAAGTTAAATCTCTGAATTATAAACTGGAATTTTAATGTGATTGTCACAGTTATGAACTATTGTGTTTGTTTTCATTTGATCCCTCATGTTCCATTGACCTAGGCTGCGTTCCACTCCACTTTTAGACACGCACTCGCAAACTTCCCTAAGCACTTCCCCTCGGGGCAACTCAGCTGATGAGGGCAAAGGGGCTCTAGCCACAGGGCCACCCCCCTGTGCATGGCCCTGCATCAATGCCTATAAAAACTTTATTTTTAAGAGTAAATGTAGAGATTCAATAGAAGAACCATTTTCTTGGTGTGAACATTTTAATAATCTAAAGAACCTTTGTCCACTAAAGAACCTTTGTGGAATAGAAGATTCCATGGATGTTAAAGGTTCTTTGTGGAACCATCAGTGTCAATAAATAACTTTTATTTTAACGGTTCTTCATGGAACCATCAATGTGACTAATAAACCTTTATGTTCAAAAATGTAATGATTCAATAGAAAAACCATTTTAGTTCTCCAAAGAGCCTTTCAGTGAACATTTCTTGAACCATTTTTTTTTTTTGGTGTGAAGAATATTTTAACAATCCAAATAACTTTTTGTGGAATGGAAAGTTTCTATGGATATTAAATATTCTTCATGGAACCATCGATGCCAATAAAGAGCCTTCATTTTTATGAGTACAGTAAATCATAAATTTGCATGTATTCGTTACCAATAGCTCACAAAAAGGCTGGAACATTCTGTACTTGTGCTCAATGACAAAAAGTTCTCAAAAAAATTATATATATATATATATATATATGGATTACATTCTGGGATCTCCTCATCATAAATACAAAGACAAGTCAAAGAAATTGTCATTATATAGAGAAAAAAATGAACAATGAATCCCTTTTCGTGATATTATACTGCTTATTACCATGCTTTGAATATCTCAGCGCTCCACGGCCTGCTATAAACCCATTGTGACGGCTCGCGTCGTCTGCGACAGAACCGTTCAGCTTGTGTAAATGAGAGATGAGAAATACCAGCAGATCTCCACCTCTCTTCCTCTGAGGGATGAAGTGTGTGTTTGAAGCTTTCTCCTGTGTTAGTAGTCGCATCTTATTACCGTTTAAATTTCCTCAGGTACCGTTCCAGGGTCTCACACGATCCGCGTATAGAGTAATTAAAGTTTATGCTTGGCTCCTTAAATCAAAATCAAGCTGGCACTGGAAAGCCAACCACGCGCCGTCTGAGAAATATTGAGCGTCGCCCCGTTCGTAGTAGAGTCACAGCACGTGGCGTCGCACGGCTGCTCGCTTGCTCCGTATCGCGAGTCGATGTCAGTTTGCCACATATTTCTTGTCAGTAACCAGGGAACGTCTTTTCTAATGCATGTTTAATTTTGAAAGGTGGTGTGACGCCACTGTCGGTTTATTTTGAAATGCGCATGAGGCAGGTTAGCGCTTCTGTCTCTTGAGAGATAAGACAGACGGTGCAAAGTTCAGCAGAAACAAACTCCGCATTTGTTTTTCTTGGCGGTGAAAAGTTGTTAGTCGAAGGCGTAATCTAAGCTTTTATTCTGTTCACATTTTCTTCTGGCATGGGCCCAACGTTGACTTGTGAAGTTGAGTGAACTTGGAAGGGGAGTGTCCTTTGCCTTTCACTGCGTTGATTTTGTTGTTGTTCTTGTCCTCCATAGATTTCCCAACTTGTGAACCGCTGACCCAGTTCGGCTGTACTAATGGGAGATGCATCAGTGTGAAATGGCACTGTGATTCCGGTGAGCTAAAGTGAATGAAGATCTGAATGTTTTTTTTATTTTTTTATTTATTGATCAGAATAATAATAATTAGATATTAATTAGATGATAATAATTAGATTAAAGATTTTCATGAATTTCTTAGAAATTTTACGTCCCCCTTCTTCTGAAATAAAAACAAAAAATTCTAGAACTTTATTTCCAGGTAATAGAAAAGAAAAAATAAATATAATGTTGTTGATCCCACTGTTGTTTTATTTGTCCTGCTTCCTGTTTTCCTCACATTCTTCCTGTCCTTACTTATTTCCTTGGTACTTTCCTTCACTACTTCCTTCCCTTCTTCCTTTCATTTCATTTTCCTACTCTTCTTTCTTTCTTTCTTTCTTTCTTTCTTTCTTTCGTCATTTTGTCTTTCCATCCTTCCTTTTGTCTTTAATCCCACTGTCCTTGTATTTGTCCTGCTTTCTTTTTCCTTTCATTCTTCCATTTGTCCTTCCTTATTTCCTTGGTACATTCATCTACTCCTTCTTTCCTTCCATTCTTTCTTTAATTTCATCTTTCAACTCTTCTTCCTTCATTGATTCCTTCCATTCATCCATCATCCTTCTTTCTTTCTTTCCATTGTTCCTTCCATCCACGTAAACTTGCTTATTTCCTTCATCGATTCAGTCCGTTCGTCCTTCCTTTCTTCTTTCCTTAATTCCTTCCTACTTCTTAGATCTATTCTTCTTTCTTTATTTCCTTTTCGTCCTTTTCCATCCATCCTTTCTCTCTGTCTCACTCTCTCTCTATCTCTCTCTCTCTCTTTCTATGTGGTTTACTTATTTGGCTTGTATTTTTGGAAAGTTTTTTTTTTCTGTGATTGAAAATACTGTGTTTTAATAAAGGTGCTTTTCAAATTCAATTCTCTCTCTCTCTCTCTCTCTTTAGAGGATGACTGTGGGGACGGCAGTGATGAGGTGGGCTGCGTTCACGCCTGTTCGGTGGCTCAGTTTCAGTGCTCCAGCGGGAAGTGCATCCCTGAGCACTGGATGTGTGACGGGGACAATGACTGCGGTGACCTCAGCGACGAGAACGCCACCTGCTCTAGGACAGGTGCTCATGATTGCACAAAACACAAACACACAGAAACATTGACCTAAAACTGACATCTTCCACCTTCAAAATGTCAACATTTGTAACCACTAAAACTTGCATCACCAAGACTCTTTCCCTCCATCAGCGCTCTCCGCCGTTAACGACTGCAGCGAGAGAGAGTTCCACTGCCGTGGTGACGGCACCTGCGTTCCCGAAATATGGCGCTGCGACGGAGACAAAGACTGTGAGGACGGTAGCGATGAATTCGCCTGTGAGGGAGCCAAGAGAATGTGTGACCCCAAGGCAAAGTTCACCTGCAAGGTCTCAGGTAGAAAGCAACATCCATTACATAATCACATTATCACATTACATTATCAAGTTTCATCCTTTGGAAAATTCTCTATAACGTCATCACTGGGTGAAGAGGCTCATAAATATGATCATTAATTGATTGGTTGTGGTCTGGGGTGGCGTGATGAATCAGCACTCATTCAAATTGTATTACATTACTGTTATTCCACTGAAAATGGGACTGTGATGTGAAAAGTCGCTTCCAGAAGGCCATTGATTATTGCTTTGCTTCCCTCTAGACTGAATTAATCATGTTTAAGATGCATCGTTATGTTCTGATTGAGGCAGACCGGGAATATTTTATTACCCTTCTGAGTCGGGTTCAGGTAGAATTGTATTTGTGTTCGTGGGTAAATGTGTGCGTGTGAATTGATCTGCGATGCTGAACTTCAAAAGTTAGAGGCTGGAAAGTAGAGAATTTGCCACTTTAAAAAAGTTGGAGGCTGGTTTATGAGAGGAACTTTTGAGGGGAAAAAAGACCTTCTTCAATTTGTGACGTAATATACATAAGGGTTGTCAATCAACGGCAATGGCAGGTAATCAAGTATACATATGGATATTTTCCCCAAATGAAGCTAATTCAAAGGCATTGCATTATTGTGTCTTAAAAACATTTTAAACCAGCCATTTTAAACTGGTTTCCTGGTCTTAGATGGTCTGTCAGACATGTCTATTTAAATAACCAAATGAATAATAATTAATCAAATTTAAATGGATATTTGCTTTAAAAAAATCCAAAAACCTTCCTGCTAAAAAAAAAAAAAAAAAAAAAAAACTAAAACCAGCCTAAGCTGTTTGGCTGGTTTTCGATGGTCTTCCAGCCTGGTCATAACTGATTTGCAGGCTGGTTTTAGATTGGTTTTAACCACTACTTTAGCTGGTCAGGTTGGGAGACCAGCTAAGACCAGCCAAACAGCATAGACATTTTTTTCCCCCAGCAGGGATTGCATTATTGTGCCCCCCAAACCTGCTGGAATAATCTTAAATCAGCCTAAACTGGTTTCCTGGTCTTAGCTGGTCTCTCAGGCTTGTATAATTAACCAAATGTATGGAAATTAATCAAGTGTATGTGGGTATTTGCTTAAAAAGGTATCAAATGAAGCTAAATTAAAGACTGCATTATTGTACCCAAGAAAACATCTTAAACCAGCCTAAACTGGTCTTAGGTGGTCTCTCAGGCTTGTCTCTTAGCTGGTTTTAGAGAGGTTTTGGGAACTTATTATCCTGGATGACCAGCTAGCTGTCTAGCTAACACCAACTTGACTTAGCTGGAAGATTAGCTAGAAAAGCTAAAGACCAACATAGGCTGGTTTATAAGCAGTTTTTTTTTTTTCAGCAAGAAGTAAATATATTTTATGTCCATATAATTAATCATAAGCCTATCACTAGCCTACAGAAAACGTCCTGTGTGAACATCTCCTTATTCATTCATTCTCTCGCTAAGTGCCCTCTGTAGCAACTTTATAGCATGTTTTCATTAGCAATTTAAAGCACATAACGGTTTCACATTTGAGGTGTCACTGTGTGTAATTTATGCTGTGGAACAAAACGTGAAATTCACAAGCCTCATTTTATTCTTAAATCTAAAACCGCTGTTGTAAAGCCATTAGAAATTCCTGAGGGGAGCTGTTAGCGAAAATGCTAATTCGCTCCCATGTTGTAGGGCTACAAACCGAAAAGCTAGAAGCTATAGAACAATTGTCCAAATGTTTTAGTGCCTAGGACCTTTCATAAACATGGAGGAGATTTTAATTTTCGCCTTTTTAATTCCATCTAGCCTGGTTAGGAGATACATTCAGGTAGTACAGAGACCTAGCTAAATAAGTTTCTATAAAACCCAAAGTAAAGTGAATTCAAATCTGATTAAGTGAAGTCTTGGTGAAAGTCTAATGAACATGAAGACACTATTTGGTCTTGGAAGATACAGAAAAGTAATTTATGTACTCATCGCCCTGTCTGGAGAGATAATGAGGGAACCGCTAATGACTTGTCTCACATACATGAAAAAAAACCCAAACACCTTAGGTTACTCAGTACACCATTAAGAAGAACTGATAAGGATTCTGTATGAAAATGTACAGATAAACTCATGTCTCACATTAAATTGGAGAAAAGGGTATTTAAATAAATACATAATAAAAAAGTGGCTATGAAACTGTCAGTCCAAACGCTAACAGCTAACAGTAGCTTTTTATTATCACTTTGTTCCCCTCACATGCTTTAGAAAGCACTTGAATGTGTTCTTATGTAGCAAATAATCTTTTTATAACGCAAAAAATAAACAAAAACAAAGATTATGTACCCCATTATCACTAATGATACAGCAAACACCAAGGACCAAAAAGCACTGTGAAACTGTATGTAGCCCTATGATAAATTATATGCCGTATCTCAGATATGCTAGAGTGTTTTGGTTAAAGAAAAAGTGTACAGAAAGCAGATAGCTTTGTAGAGCAACAACGCAGAGAGTTAATGATGTTAAAAAAAGTCCTTTGTAACGCATTTTGTTTTCTCATGCATAGGGAAATGCATTAGTAAGGACTGGGTGTGCGACGGAGACATCGACTGCGAGGACCAATCGGATGAGGAGGGGTGTGAAGTGTCCGTCTGTAAGCCTCCAAAGTTTCCCTGCGGCAATGACACGTCTGTGTGCCTCCCGCCAGAGCGAATCTGTAACGGTTGGAGGGACTGCGCGGACCATTCCGACGAGGGACCATACTGTGGTGAGTCATGGGATGTGGGTTGTTAGTTAACACTGACCGGCCCCTGACACTAATGGTGATATAAGGTTTAATGTGATGTAGACGCATTCATGAATCAGCTTCCTCGTTGGAACAACATTGCTATTAACCAATCAGATTTCAGGTTTGGTTTAAGGTTAAACATGGGCATTGAACGACATTGTTTTGAACCAATACTTTTCTATTGTTTAAGGGCTGTACTGTTAAACATAGGCCTAGTTTTTTGTTTTTTTCCCTTTTATAGATGCCTGTTATGATAGATACTCTGATGCCTCAGAGTAAGTAAATACTTACACTTTTGTAAGAAAAATAAAATATTTAATAATTTATTTTCATCTGTTTTGATTTTATTTAAATTAATATGATTTAAAATAATTTTACAGGAGAAGTGGTTACAGTTGAAATACAAAATCATTGTTAGTCCCAATTGTGATAATTAAAATTAGGCATCCATAAATATACTTAAACATACATTAAACATACAAAAAAAAGTTATACAAAAAAAAAAGAAAATTGTGTAAGATATCTGAATCAATTTTTATCTTAAAAAACAAACAAACAAACAAAAAACCCTCAATAAACCTTATTTTTGACTTAAATCATAGAAAAAAGGAATAATATTCAAGATGTAATAATATACAAGCATAATATTCTATGCATTCTATTATTATGTGAGATAGTAATAATTATTGTTATTATATAATAAAATATTTTGAATAATATATTTTAGTTTAATAATAATAATAATAATAATAATACATATTATTATCTTGCTTCTCAAGTAAAGTTATCTGGTTTATCTCAATGCTTAGACATTTTTACTGGAAAACGGGGGAAAATACTTGTTACTAAAAATAGATGTTTTATTTATTTATATTTCTCTCTCTGGAAGTGCTGTCATTTTCACTCAATTTCATTCTTTTTTTTTTCTTTCCAAAAATGAGTTTTAAGATAAATTTTACTCTTATAAAAATGATAAAGCATAATATTCTCTGCATTCTATTATTATGCAAAATTGTTATATTTTATAGACTCCCAAATAATGTATTTATATGCTACTTTAGTCATTAAGTGATGTGAAATAAATGGATTTGTTCCTTTTTTTTTGTGGCAAGTGTACGATGTGTTCTCACACAGTGATTCCGGATGCTGTGTGTGGCTCTTGGGGGATTGGAGGATTTTAGTGAGTGTGTATTAAGGTTCATTTAGGAAAGCTTCAGAGAGAGATCTCTTCCCTCAGGTGAGATGAGGTAGTGCTGGAATATCAGTTTAGAGCCAATTACATCTATAGTGTCAGAGAGGAAATTTGACTGTGAATTTATTTCCTCCTTTTGACCAAAATAATTAGGTTTTTTTCAGACAGGCAGCAAAAATCCAACCCAAATCAGTTTAATTGTCTGTAGCAAAAACCGCATGGAATCTGATTTTAACAAACCTCATCCAAACCGAATCAATATTGTGGTTTAAAATCTGATTAAAATCCAATGTGTGTCAGATCAGATCGGGTTTTGTTTTCGGAGTTCGGGACGTGACTTCAGTGAAGTACGGCTAAAGCTATAGCGTTAAACACTCACAAAAAGCGTCTTCAGCTGAATTCCCTCTTTGATGCACACACGTGTCGTTCTCTTTGTAATGAATAGTGAATGAGCAAAGGAGCGAGCCATTTTGAACAGCGTGTGCCAAATTTTCTCTTTCTACAATGACAGCTTCTTTTGTATGTGTCTTAGCACAAGTCATCACTATGGCAACCATGCAGATGCCAGATTTTGAGTACACTAAACATTTTGAATATGTTAACAAATGGATCAGATTTTTAAAATATATTATATATATA
>NW_015643596.1:195353-213624 GCF_001515625.1 Sinocyclocheilus rhinocerous | reverse complement strand
TATATATATATATATATATATCATCCACCGTCTAGTTGTGAATCACCTTATTTTTGGTACAAAATATGAATCAAATATGAGGAATGGCGCAACAAAATCTCTCATACTCTACAGTCATATGACATTTAGCTGAAATATCATCAGATATTGGTTCCGTCTGTCAGAGAGGAAATTTGACTGTGAATTTATTTCCTCCTTTTGACCAAAATAATTAGGTTTTTTTCAGACAGGCAGCAAAAATCCAACCCAAATCAGTTTAATTGTCTGTAGCAAAAACCGCATGGAATCTGATTTTAACAAACCTCATCCAAACCGAATCAATATTGTGGTTTAAAATCTGATTAAAATCGTGTGTCAGACAGATCAGATCGGGTTTTGTTTTCGGAGTTCGGGACGTGACTTCAGTGAAGTACGGCTAAAGCTATAGCGTTATATATATATATATATATATATCATCCACCGTCTAGTTGTGAATCACCTTATTTTTGGTACAAAATATGAATCAAATATGAGGAATGGCGCAACAAAATCTCTCATACTCTCCAGTCATATGACATTTAGCTGAAATATCATCAGATATTGGTTCCGTCTGTCAGAGAGGAAATTTGACTGTGAATTTATTTCCTCCTTTTGACCAAAATAATTAGGTTTTTTTCAGACAGGCAGCAAAAATCCAACCCAAATCAGTTTAATTGTCTGTAGCAAAAACCGCATGGAATCTGATTTTAACAAACCTCATCCAAACCGAATCAATATTGTGGTTTAAAATCTGATTAAAATCCAATGTGTGTCAGATCAGATCGGGTTTTGTTTTCGGAGTTCGGGACGTGACTTCAGTGAAGTACGGCTAAAGCTATAGCGTTAAACACTCACAAAAAGCGTCTTCAGCTGAATTCCCTCTTTGATGCACACACGTGTCGTTCTCTTTGTAATGAATAGTGAATGAGCAAAGGAGCGAGCCATTTTGAACAGCGTGTGCCAAATTTTCTCTTTCTACAATGACAGCTTCTTTTGTATGTGTCTTAGCACAAGTCATCACTATGGCAACCATGCAGATGCCAGATTTTGAGTACACTAAACATTTTGAATATGTTAACAAATGGATCAGATTTTTAAAGAATAAAAAACAAATATTAAAAATATTATTTATTTATTTAGAAAATAAAGAATTTAAGAATTTGCTTCTCAAATAAAAATATAAATTATGTACATGATAGTATTTATTTATTTATTTTTTAATTTTTTCCTTTAGAAAAACATTTTGCCATTTAAGCTAATAATAATAATAAAATATATTATCTGAAAATAAATCTTAATATCTTAATAAACTTTTGCTTCTCGAAAATAAATAAATATGTATAATTATACAATTATGTAAATTATACAATTAATTAATTTATTTTTATTTACTTTTTTCTTTGTAATAAACTTAATTCAAAATATATTTATTTTAATATAAATTATTTTATTATTATTTTTTATTTCTATTCTATTCTATTCTATTCTATTCTATTCTATTCTATTATCACTGGCCTTTAATAAAACAATAGTGTCATTTGTGTTGGCACTGCATTGAAAAGCTGTAGCCCGAATCCCAGCAAGCACAGGTTCAGCGGGCCTGAAAAGAGCATTTAACGTCACAGTTCAGTCTAATGTCCCTGTTCATTTTAAAAGGGCCAATCAAACCCCCATTAACTTTAAACACGCTCTCAATGTCCTGCTAAAATATCTTGGACATGACAATGAAAGCTGGACTGAACCCAAATCCTGCAAAGCCGCTGGCAGAGATGAATGCACTCGTCCTGGTCAAGATAAATACAAAATCGTCAAAACCCAATGGTCTAGAAACATTCCAGAAGTTTTCTGAGTTAGATAAATATTGTTTAAAACAGACCTGGCCTGCACGTTATAGGACTAATCATGATGAATGAGCCTCCAGATCACGTTCCCAGCTTTGTAGAGTGAATCTTGGAGAGAAATAGGTCACCATTTTTTTGTTCTTTGTTAGTATGCAACTCAAATGCTTTAACCAGATTGTCAGTGCATAGCTGGTTCTTTACTTTATATATCTATATAACTATATCAACAGCTCTTTCCTGATCTCACTGGGCTTTGCAAGGTTTTGCCCTGCGGCTGCTTTTCTCTGTGCTACAGAAGATGTGTGAATGGACCTGCTGGCCTTTGCTATACTATGACTTGTGAATTATAGTTTGTTTTTAATGCAACTTGATGAGATCTGACATACAGCTGGACAGTCTTGGATGCCTTGAAAAATCTGTCATCTCTCCAGTGTTGGGGAAAGTTCATTTTAAAAGTAATGCATTACAAAATTGCATTACTCCAAAAAAAGAAAAGAAAAAGTAACTAATTACATCTATCTATCTATCTGTCTATCTGTCCATCTATCTATCTATCTGTCTATCTGTCTGTCTGTCTGTCTGTCTGTCTGTCTGTCTGTCTGTCTATCTATCTATCATCTATCAAAGATCCATTATTCCCCTGTTAAAACTTTTATATTTTCTCTACTGTATTAGTAACTTCGCTCAGACCTCACGACTCCTCAGTATCACTAGTGCCAGATTGTACTCTAGCTTGATTTAATGTACTTTCACTTGCCATTTTATACCTTTTCGAGCTCTTTTTCCCTCATCAATGATCCATTTCTGTTCCCCACATCTCTTCCGCCTGTGCTTTGATGTTTCCATTTGAGAGTCTAGCACATTTTTATTCACTCCACAACTCCACCAATGTGACTGCCTTGAGGTTTATGGATACATTATCCTCTGTCAGTGCTAGACGCTTCATTTAAACCTTGGAACCACTTGCTGTTCAAGGTGGTGTTACCTTGAATCCCTCTGTGGCCTCAATTTTTGGGGGAAGATCAAACCAATGTATTTCTTATAGTTGTCGCATAATTGGTTGGGATTACTATTTTAGCATAGAATTACTATATAGCCACTGTCCTGCTAAATCAAAGAGTTTAAAAAACTTTTTTTTGGTTGTAATATAACCTTTCTATGCTTCAATAGTTTATCTCATGATCTTGATTTTTAATGTTCATTTAAAAGAGTTTGTTTTCCCTCCAAGTGCAAAGCCATTTGCAACAAAGGTACACTTTATCATCACTGTTAGAAATAACATTATTGCGCTCATTACCCAAGAGGGTAGCTGCTATATTCTACTAGTTGACAACTTTAGCTAATACTTAACCACGTTTTTCCATTCAGCATTTCACCATGGGACCACTTCAGTGATGTACCGTCACATTTCATCGTCCAAACCTACAGTCTTCAGCCATAAATCACATTAAAGTGATACCAAGGGTGGAAAAGGCTTGGAGTTCAGTGCCTCTGAGCTTTCATTAGAAGAAAAACTAAGAAGAACAGATATCCTGGAGCAGCATACCTATATAGTACACTGCAAAAAAAAAAAGTTTTAGTACTGGTTTAGTACCTTAGAGTGTAATATGTCCCCTTAAAATGCTATTATGAATCTTTTAGGGGTAAATATGGTACAGATATGTTCCTTTGCTGCCCCAGTGAGATGCTGTTGTACCCCTAAATGGAGCATGTCTATGAAATGGAATAAGAAGTCATTGAGTCGGTCCACTTTTTTTCAATCGCTCTAGCTGCCCAAGAAGCGTATAGCCTGGAGCACCAAACTCTTTCTTGTTTGTTCATTCTCTGCTATTTCCTTCAGCTCCTCCAAACGTCTACGGCTCCCTGCTGTTTGGCCGTATGTCTACTGAGGAATTCCATCAGTTCTTGCCGCCTCAGTGTTCGGACCCTGCTATTTTCTTCTGAAGTGACAGTTTCTTCCGTTCTTTCTGACAGTAACCCCCTTCCCCTGCATTTTTTCTCCATCTCAGATGAGTGTTCGGTGAGGAAGGGCGGCTGCAGTCACGAGTGCTCAGTGGCGCCGGGTAAAGGGGTCGTGTGTTCCTGTCCGGCCGGGTTCCAGCTGGGTTCGGACGGCCGGACATGCGAAGTCCTGGATTACTGTACCAAGCACCTACGCTGCAGCCAAGTGTGCGAACAACACAAGAATACTGTGAAATGCTCCTGCTATCCAGGCTGGAGTCTTGGACCCGATGGAGACAGCTGTTATAATACAGGTAAACAGCGGCATGATGATTCTTGGTTGGCCTGTGGTTAACGATTTGAATTTTTCACATGAAAATTAGAGGTTCAATCTCAAACAGGGTTAAAACCTGATTACAGTCCAAACCGCAAGGCAATTAACCTCAAGGGAACCAAATGACCCTTAATTTCTGAGCTGTAAATAACACGGATAAATGGCTGCAAGATGACAAGTAAGTTAATTGGTGACTCAGTTTTTTTCAGTGCATATTTATTCATATTTACTTGCGGAGAGAGGATTGTGCAGTCAGTTTTAAGGTGTAAAATGCATTTGTGATATGTATGCATTTCATTTTAGCGGTGTGACTTTACAAGAGAGCAAAAGCGGGCTGGGAATTATCAGAGCGTTCAGACTCCTGCGCACTTTATGTGAGTGGAGAGGAAGATATGCGCAAAGAGCACTCAGTAGCATGTTTTAATAAAAAGAAAAACAAGCTTGCACTGAAACACACAGCTCAGTTTTCAGAGCTGTCAAAATGCATTTAGTTTTTGTCCGAACTGAAACTGCCAGCTATAATTCATATTGCAGTCCACATAAGGTTTCCTCTTCAGTCTCAGACATAAAGAGATGTGTGCCGCATAACATTTTTGCTTTATTCATAGCTTGGAATGTGCTAACATTTTATTCAAAGATTATTATTATTATTATTATTAAGTGATATTTTAATATTTTTTATGAATAATTTTCAAATTTCTTGCCTTTTTTTCAATTTTACTTTTTTTCAGTTTAATTTTACATCAATTTAATTTGTTTAATTTTGATCAACTCAGTATAATTTAATTTGTAATTTACTAAATATATGTTTATTAAATAAGGCATTTTTTATTTTATTTTATTTTAACATCTCAGCATTTAGATTTTTTTATGACCATCTAGTCAATGTTAAATGTTAATGTTGCATTACGTTGCAACATTTTTGGACTGTTTTCTTTTTTTTTTTTCACTTTACAGATTGCTATATACAGATTGTTCTTATTCTTATTCTTCATTTAAGTGATATTTTAATGCTTTTTCATTAATAATTTTACCATTACAATGCACAAATTACATACATGTGATTTATTTTATTTTAGCATTTTGAAATTCTTTGGTAATGTTTCTTAACAATGTTTCACTTGACAGATACAATTTCTCTTTTTGTCAATTTTACATTTAGTGATTTAGTCTACAAATGAGTAACATATCAATTTATTTAATTTACTAGCAATTTATTGTAAAACCAATTCCTAATATACACACAGATCCTTTTTATTGTGATTTCATAGGACCAACAAGTCAACATTAAACTTGCTTATGCATTTTCACAGTCCTATGCGGCATGCATTCTTGTTCTCTTTACCGATTGTTTTCTGTCTTTTTGTAGATCCTTTTGAGGCGTTCATCATTTTTTCCATCAGACACGAAATTCGCCGCATCAACCTGCAAAGGGGCGACTACAGCCTGTTGGTCCCCGGGCTCAGGAACACCATCGCTTTGGATTTCCATTTCAGCCAGAGCCTGCTGTATTGGACCGATGTCGTAGAGGACAAAATTTACCGTGGGAAGCTGTCAGAAGGCAGTGGTATGATTTACAATTTTTTTTTTTACATAGTTTATACATAGTTTATGACAATGTTAATATTTATGACTTAATTATACCATAAAAGCTATAATATGATTCAGTGGAATTTACAGTGCATACTGTAAATGTCATAGTGGGACTGAAAACTGCAGAATTGAAAAAAAAAAAAAAGTTTGTCAAGGAATTATTTTGGATGAAAGTACTTTTAGGGGCAACCTAACACTCACAAAACTAACAACTTCTCACAAAAAATGTGTTTTCCTTGCCTGTCACTCCAGTACCAGTGGAAACATGAATGTGTCAAAAATATTTTATAAATATTGTCAAATCTAGCATATACTACAAGTTGCATTCAGTCCAAGATGTTTTCAAAGTGCTGTGAAAAGCTGATAGTGTTGACAAAATAATTGAGGTAGTATACATATATACAGTATATATATATATATAATACAAAATGACTACTTTTTAAATTTTATTTTATGAATATTAAAGGAGTGACTGATACCCCTTTATTTTAATAAAAATCAATTTAAACAAACAAACAAAAAAAATGCTTATGTCCTATTATATTTAAAAAGATCAAGGTAAATGTTTTTTTTCTCCATGTCTCACTGATCGTGATTCTTATTTTTATTATTATTGTTCAGCATATTGTGAAGAGATTTTTTTAGCTCTGTTTTACACTTAAAAAGCAAAGTCAGTCTACCAACTGTGTAAATATTTCAGCTTCAAAAGCTCCCAAAATGTGAGAAGCAATTTACACTTAGATCACAAAAGAACTGATGAGTAGATATTGAGAAATTTCACACACTTCATAGCTTACCAAATTACACTCACCAAATGCCAAATTCAAGTAATCTTGAGCTTGACTGACCAGCTAGCAACCATTTATTTCCTTTAAAATAACCCAGTTTGTTGTCCCGGCAGGTGTTTCGTCAATCGAGGTGGTGGTCCAGCATGGTCTAGCCACTCCAGAAGGTCTTGCTGTTGATTGGATAGCGGGAAATCTCTACTGGATTGACAGTAACTTGGACCAAATTGAGCTGTCCAAGCTAAATGGCGAATTACGAACCACCCTCATCGCCGGGGGTATGGAACACCCTCGGGCCATCGCTGTGGACCCCGGCCAGGGGTACGTTTCTCAATCCAGTTGAAGAAAATAACAGCAAAGCACCAGTTTTCCAATTACTTCATAGCTTTAATGAACAACTTCAGTGATTGATAGCTCCATTCGGTGGTTTGCGAATCGTAATGAACCCATCTAATCACCCATAAAGGAGTTTTTAAATGATTTCCAAAAGGGATATTACCATGAAATTGGGCCATTACACATTCTTACCTGTTTTGTAATTGCGCTAATGCTAATGCTTTTAATGAGGATGTGGTTTGCAAGTAACCCTCATTTGAAAGTCGTTTAAGGTAGATTTTAACATAGAGTTTTGTCGTCAACAGTGCCTTGTTCTGGACCGATTGGGACGCCACGTTTCCTCGCATCGAAGGTGCTTCCATGAGCGGGAAACAGCGGCATGTGGTTTTCAAGGACATGGACTCCGGCGCTTGGCCCAACGGACTGACCTTGGACCACATGGAGAGCAGGATAGTATGGACAGACGCCCGGTAAGAAGCACGCAAACATTTTTTCGCAAGACAAGACCGTTAGGGAATGTTTTGGATGGAAACGAGAGGGTGGAATTGGGAATAAGCTCGGATTCAGTCGTTTGTAACAAATTCAAGCACTCGTTTGGTTGAATGATTGATGTGTTTTTGTACTGGTTCAAATTCGAGATCCACCTCTGCTGGCGATGAAATGACAGGCCGACAGAGATATTCTATTACTATTGATTATAATTTTGCCCATCAATTATTTTTTCGTATTTTACAAAGCAGCGGCGTAGCAATTTTGCTGTTTTGACACATTCATAAACTCTCATCTTGAATTTCTCACAGCGATAGTTTAATTCCTCTTGTGCCCGTTGGCTCCAAATGCACCGCAAATTAATATTCAGATAATGAGATTCTTGGACTTAATGAAGAATCTGATCAATTCTCAGCTTTCGATTACCTCATTTTTGTCTCTGCTATATTCAGATCACACATCTCTCTTTCTTTCTCAGTCTGTCAACAGCATTACTTTCTTTTTTTTCTCTCTCAACTGTGTCTCATCATTAAGGCATCAGTGCACTCTTGCAAACTATTTTTACTGTTTTGTTTTTACTGTTTTTTTTATTTAGAGTACACAAGTCTTTGTAGTAAAAATGTAGAATATGTTCATATATTGTTATATATATATATATATATATATTGGTATATATATATAGATAGATAGATAGATATTGTATAGGTTGTTATTTTACTTCAAGCAAACTTTGATTTATTTTTAAACTACTTGGTTGATGTCAGTTAATTGAGTTGTTGTAATCTTAAACCGGATTTATTCATTTTTATTTAATTTAGTTGATTTAATTTGATTTAATTTTGATTTGAAACAACTTGGTTCCATTCAGTTAATTGAAATGTTCTAATTCAGAGTTAAACAATATGAAATTAGTTTTGTTTCAGTTTGTTTCAGGTTGAGTTGACTCGAGAAAGTTCAGTTAATTTATTTGTCATGATTAAGATTTATTTTAAGATCTTTTAAATGTATATTCAATTTATTTATTTTTAAGTTCGAATTGATTCAGTTCAGGTTGATTTGATTTGATTTGATTTGATTTGATTTGAAACAACTTTGTACAGGTCATTTAATGAAATTGTGGCAATTCAGAGTTAAAAAAGATTATGTTTGATTTGATTCAGTTAAATTCCGGTTGGTTTGACTCGACTCAGTAACTAAATTGTTGTAATTCAGAGTTCAAGATTTATTAAGTTAGATTTGATTTGAACTTTTGTTAATTGAATTGTCATAATTCAGAGTCAAACAAGATAAGGTAAGATTTGATTCAGGTTGATTTGACTCAACTAAATTCAGCAAATGTATTTGTTATAATTTAGAGTTAAACACTATTTATTAAGTTGGATTCATTTTGATGTTGATTTGATTTGAAACAACCTGGTTCAGTTCAGTTAATTTATTTGTCGTAATTCAGAGTTAAACACGATTAAGTTTGATTTAATTCAGATCAGGTTGTTGTGATTTGATTTGACTCAGATTCACTTTAGTTTAGTGAACTGAATTGATGTAATTCAGAGTTGTATTTCCGGTAGATTTGATTCAGCTCAGTTCACTTAATTGAACTGACACAATTCAGAGCTAAACCAGATTTGCAGAGTTTGATTCTAGTTAAGTCAAATCAAATCACACTTAATAAATCTTGTTTTTAATTCTGAATTCGACTTAGTTTAGTTAATTGAACTGATGTAAATCAACATGAAACAAGATTTAAAATATATGAGATTCCGTTTTGTATTGTGTAGAAATGTGTATTAGGAAAGTGAATAAGGTGGATTGCATTTCATGCTGACTTTAAAATACTCTAATGATGATAATTAGAAAATGATTTGTCCTTCCTCAGATCTGACGCTATATACTCTGCTCTATATGATGGCACGGGGATGATTGAAATTCTTCGAGGCCACGAGTTCCTCTCTCACCCCTTCGCTGTGTCTCTCTTTGGAGGGAACGTCTATTGGACCGACTGGAGGACCAACACTTTGACCAAAGCCAACAAATGGACCGGATCCAATGTAACTGTGATCCAAAAAACCAGCGCCCAACCCTTCGATCTGGAGATATACCATCCTAGCAGGCAGCCACAAAGTAAGAAACTGTCTCGCTGTCATTCAAAAGTGTCTGGAGGGACTTTGAAAGAGATGATGATTTGAAGGATCCAACAGAACATAATGAGAGAAACCTCTAGATTGAGTGAAGTTGTCATGTTGGATTAATAGCATACAATCACCCAGTTTTGGCACAGTCCCGTTTCTCACTAGAAGATTTTAGAGACTAATTGGCTGCAAAGCTGTCTCGTCAAGAACTCCCTTGATTCCCATCAAGAATTCCCATAATTTCTGAAACACGAAACAGACCGTCAAACACTACAAGGTCACAATTCTCTTCTGAATGTCCTACTAAAAACTAAATGCACTTTCAGTTAGAACCAAAAGATGTACCAAAACAGAAACAAAAGAATGTTCTTTTGTGAAATGATTTATTTTATTTTATTAGTTTAGTTTAGTTTAGTTTATTCAGAACCAAAAGACGTACCAAAACAGAAACAAAAGAATGTTTTATTTTTTAATTCTTTTTGAAGTGATTGAATTGAATTGAATTGAATTGAATTGAATTTTTATTTTATTTTATGTAATTTAATTTAATTTAATTTAATTTAATTTAATTTAATTTAATTTAATTTAATTTAATTTAATTTAATTTAATTTAATTTATTTACTTTACTTTACTTTACTTTACTTTAGCTTAATTTAGTTTACTTTAGTTTAGCTTAGCTTAGTTTATTCAGAATCAAAAGACATACCAAATCAGAAACAAAAGAATGTTTTGTTTTTGAGTTCTTTTGAGAAATGTTTATTTTATTTTATAAAAAAAAAAGATCTGGGAGCACTTTTCCATACAAAAAGCTGTATATTGGTATTTTTTTTCTTGTTTTTTTCCCCAAAAATAAATGAACATGCTACAAAAACTTATTAAATTATAATAAATTAGTTATTAAAATGTCATAATTTTGTTATGATTTATTTCATTTTTGTTTGTTTTGCATTTTCTGAAAAGCTGTGACTGCATGTTCATGCAAAAACTCAAGCCCCTAATGTGTTCTGTGTGGGTTTTAATGGGCTGTTATAAGGTTGCTATGGTGTTTTTGCTGGTTGCTAGGGTGTATTGGGTGGTTGTTTGCTGGCCCAAGTCAAAAGAGCCACCCCTAATGACCTCTGGGTAATTTCAGTTCAGTCAACGCTGAACATGTGCTTGAAATCTGTTCCTCCTTCTGTAACCCTGTTTTAATTGACCTAATAGAATTTGTTCACCATTTGGGCAATAAAGTACAAAAGAAGAGCCAAAAAGCATCCCATAAATAAAACACAATTGAATCAGCCCGTGATGGCTGTCCAGCATCTTTTCCCTTGGGTGTACATCTGCCAGATGTGGAAGAATCAGCCTTCTGTCAACACATCGAGCTTGGCATCATCCACCAAAGCTAAATTACCCTTAATGGCGCTAAGAGGCTCTTTGTTAACTCATGACTCCAGCTAAACACTTATAATGGGCTGGCGGAAACATTCACGGAGTGTTCCAGATAGTGATTGGCAGCTATAAACCTACGGTATGGATGGAGTGATATGCCGCACAGATGTGTGAAGGATTTTTGCGAGATTGTGGGTCTGGTTTTTCATGTTCTGATCAAAATTGCTTTGAAGTACAACCTTCAACTATGTACAGTCCTTGAAAATGAGGATGAAAGTGAATCTCGAGTAAATCATTTTTAGAATTGTATATTTAGACTCGTCGTCTCTTGCTTTGAACCAGATTGTTTTGAAATGTACAGGCTACATTAGAAATGGGTGTTTTTATGGCAAAAGTGTGCTCCTCAGCTTTTAGATTGAAACATTAATGATCATTTTTCTAACTTTCTATTTTTCCTGCTCTTTGCTGTGTTTGTCCTGTGGTTTGACTTTACTTTGTTTTTGATTTTGTTTATAGTGCTGATAATTTGTGCTTTTGTTTTTTGCATTTGTTGTTTTTGTTTTCTATACTTTTCTTATATTTATTTGTTTTGATAAATGGTTTTATATCATGCCATTTGAAGCATTTTGAATCTAAAAGGTGCTATATAAATAAAATGTATTATTATTAAATATATTATTGTTATTATGTTGAAGGTTTTCAAACATTGTTCTCTGGAACCCAGGTTAAAATGTTTGTTTTTTATTTAATTAAAATAAAATTATAAAAAAAAAAAAAAAAAAAAATTTTGGTATATATATATATATACATTTTTTGGAAGGTTATAAAACATTGTGATCTGGATTATTTATTTATTTATTTATTCAAATTAAATAAAAAATGTGGTACTTCATTTTTCAATGAAGTAAACATTCTTTAATTTTTTTCCAAGTAATATCTGAAGTGAATAGGCGATACTACAAAATTAAATCATTTTAATTAAATAAATGAGCTTTAGCCTGAACCATTACTTGTAAGTTTTCTGACCTTTTTCTGTGTCTGCTCTTGGCTGTTTTTGTCCTGTGGCTTAGCACCTGCTTTCCTCTGTTTGGGGATTTTGTTTATAGCGCTGAATGTCTGTTCTGTGTCTGTTTTCATTACCCGTCTGCGTCTGAAGAGGCCAGCCCGCATTGCTATGGGTTTTCACGTGTCAGAATAGCTTAGCGAGAGTGACATAGAGATTACTGTATTCATTAGGCCTGAAACAACTGTTTTTTATGGACTTGTTATGCATTTTTTAGTTACGTGTGTGTTTTACGATCCCATTTAGAGTTGTGGAGTAATAACCTTGCTCTGAGCAAGAACAAACCCAGGGATTGTTGGGTAGGGAATAAGGGGCCTAATTACTCAGCACGCCGTCCACATCTTCCACATGTTAGGCAGAGTACTTTTGGTTTTCAGGAGACTATGTGCATTAATGCAAGCCGCATCGCCTAATAACTAGCTGAAGAAATGATAAAAGACTAAAAAATGTTAACGTTGCCCTGTGGCTTTGACCTGTGGAAATAATAATCAAAGGCATCTCTGTCTAATAAGTCGCTGTGGTGGTAAATCAGGAGAATTAAATATTAATGTGACGTATGCACAATGTATACTCAGATGTTCTTTTATTAATGTTTTCTCTTCTCTCCTATCTCCTATCTGTTTCAGCTCCTAACCCATGTGCTAGTAACAAAGGAAGAGGCCCATGTTCTCACCTCTGTCTTATAAATTATAATGGTTCTGCATCTTGCTCCTGTCCACACCTCATGAAACTGTCGGCCAACAACCGAACCTGCCAAGGTGAGTTCTGTAGATCTCTCTTTATGAAACATGTTTGGCCTACACACACACAGAAACTATGCAGTTTTAGAATATTAGAAAATTCAAATCATACATACAGTGTTAAGTCTTTGTGTTTTATATCATTTTATTTTATTATAATAATAATGTTCTTATTTATTAATTTATTTATTTAATTATTTTGCTCATTTTGTTATTGTTTTATATTTTTTTTTATTTGAAGGTGCATTTTATGTATAGCAAATATATTAATATTATTTGAAAGCTTTTCAAACATTGTAATGTAAAAGCTCCGGTAAAAAAAATGTTCATTCATGTGATTTTTTTATTTATTTTTACTGAATTTTTCAGGATAGTATAAATCTACTCATTAGAATTTCAAGTATCACAGCAATATTCAACAGACACTAATATTTCAACAGTTTTTTATTTAGTTATATTTATTTAAATAGATTTAATTATTAATAGTGTTATGTATTAAATTATATATACAATCTTCACAATAATTAAAACAATAATTGGATAATTACTTGCTTAATAATTACTTGCATATTCACACACACACACACACACACACGCATATATATATATATCTGACTGTGAAAAACGACTATTTATTTAAAGTATTTATTTTCAATGTATTAAAAACTATATGTTGTAATATTTAAAAACTATATATAAATATATTTTAATGACATTATTAAACTTGTTTTAAAAAAGTAAATAACTTAAGAGCAATTGGTAGTCTATTTTTTTTGTAACGTTGTTTGATTTAAAGGGGTCATATGATACGATTTCAATTTTTCCTTTCTCTTTGGAGTGTTACAAGCTCTTGGTGCATAAAGAAGATCTGTAAAGTTGAGGCGCTGTGTGTTTTGTTGTGAAAGCGAAACTACATTGTTTGGCCTTCCAAAAGAGGATGATATGGCTTCGTCATGCCTGAAGCTGATCTGTGCTGGTCGCTGAGGAATGCATAAACACATTTCATTACACCAAATACACAAAATAATGTTCTTTTTAGCAGCATCATATGACCCCTTTAATATTAAAATTACAGGTCTTACAGGTCTTTATACATGGCAAGGTCTAATGCAAAAATCTGATATTTGGACTCAAAAGTGATATTTTTCGGCAAGAAATGCCATTCATGCACACTGATGCTTCACTGAGGCACGAGTTGCGAATTACAATATAGGCTTCTTCATTAAAATGAGCGATCCACAATTGAATGGAGCTGATGTAAAACAGAATGTCTGATATTGGAATAATTATAGCGTGTATCAGGAGATTTACGTGACCTACCTAAACTCATTACAGACTGAAATGGAGATCTCTCTTTACCGGCCACCCTAGAGATCTCTCTGGAGGTCAAGAAAGGAGAATTTACAGTATGAGTCCTTTGAGTTTTATGTCTTTATAGCGCTGCCTTTGTAAGGACACTCAATTCCCCTTCAACAACAACAACAACATTTATTTATAAAGCACATTTAAATACAATGTACATTGATCCAAAGTGCTGTACAATGATCAAACAAATCTACTAATAAAAACAACAACTACACGCATACAAAGGCTAAAGAGTAAAAATAAGATTTAAGTCTAGACTTAAAAATGTCCAAAGAAGGAGCAGATCTCACATGATAGGGGAGACCATTCCAAAGCTTGGGGCCAACCACAGAAAAAGCCCGATCACCCTTTGATTTGTACCGACACCGTGGTACAGTTAGAAGCAAGTGACTCGAAGATCTAAGTGCCCTAGCAGGACAATATGGCACAAGAAGTTCAGAGATATAACTTGTTGCACAACCAGACAATGCCTTATAAACGAACAGAAGAATTTTAAAATCAACCCTGAATTTAACGGGAAGCCAATGAAGGGATGATAAGACAGGAGAAATGTGATCCCTCTTTTTTGACCCAGTCAAAAGTCTTGCCGCAGCATTTTGAACAGCTTGCAATCGTGACACTGAAGATTGAGGAAGACCAGAATAAAGAGAGTTACAATAATCCAATCGAGATGTAACAAGTGCATGAATCACAACTTCCATATCCTTCCTTGAAAGAAAATGCTTCAACTTTGCAATAGATCTCAAATGGAAAAACCTTGCTCTAATAACAGCACTAATTTGTTTATCAAAAAGTAGAGAGGAGTCAAAAATCACTCCAAGGTTATTATATTTACTCCCCTTATTATATTTGTCCCGCTAACTGATTTAGGTCATATTTTTCACTCCCGGTGATACTAGAGATAGAGAAACAGAATTCAATTGAGGGTGAATTTGAGTTGATTATGTATTTATGTACATGAACAGGTGTGAAGAAGTTTCTGTTATATGCTCGGAGATCTGAGATTCGAGGAGTGGACATCGACAACCCGTACCTCAACGTCATCATGGCCCTCACTGTACCCGATATTGATGACGTCTCGGCGATGGATTACGATGCTGGAGACGAGAGGATTTACTGGGCCGATGTGAAGACCAGAACTATAAAACGGGCGTTCATTAACGGAACCAAACTCGAAACCGTCCTATCAGGAGGTATGTCGAGGTTCATTTGGACAGTTATTATCTCACACATTTAAAATTGCTTTTTGTTTTCCTGTATTTATTGAAAGAAGAGTCAAATGTGTCTTGACAAAGAAAATTGTTTATCAAATTATACTTTATTTTAATTTATTGTTGTCATTTTGTTGCTGTGATCTACAAGTATTTCCAATGAGCAGCTTTCTTTATTAGCATGGATAAATATACAGATTATTTTATTTTATTTTATTTCATTATTTTATTTTATTTTATTTTCCTATTTTTTGCATGTTTTTAAACACATTTATAATTTATATAAATTTAGAAATTATAAATATAATATGATATTACATTAAATTAATTTCCTATATTATATTCATTTCCTTTTTAGTTATTTAACATGACAAGTTACCTTTTTATTTTGATAAAACATTATGAAAGGTGCTGTACCAAAAATTATTAAATATTGTCATATTATATTAAATTACATTAAATTAAAGCTTATTTTATTTGTGTGGCTAAATATGCAGGTTATTCATTGCTTATTATATAATATTATATAATATTATATTGTTACAAATTTTTTTTTAAAATTCATTTTGTATTTATTTTTACCACATTTTATGAAAGATGATCAATATAAATAAAATAAAATAAAATAAATACATTTATATATATATATATATATATATATATATATATATATATAAATTTCACAATATATCTACGTTGTTTTGTGTGATGAAAAATGCAGATTATTTATTGATAATATCTGTATTTACAGACCTATCTAATGTCCGTGGCCTGGCTATTGATTGGCTATCCAGAAACATGTACTGGATGAGCTCAGACAACGACGAGACCCACATTAACGTCGCCCGTCTTGACGGATCTCTCAAAAACACTGTCGTTCACGGGATGGACAAACCCAAGTGTCTCGTCCTGCATCCATCTAAAGGGTAACATAGCAAAAACCACACTAACAGTTAGCCGTATCCATAATGGAGAAGTTACGAGCTGCGTATCGCTAAAGATCGCTATCCTATTTATTAGTAAGTAATTGCACACTTCCGTTGAATTGTCACCTTTTGTTACCGTCAAATCTGCGTGTGAGATACATCAGTTACAAAGCTAATTACTGAACAGGTCTCTGTTTATATTCCCCATGCCCAATTAGCTAAAGTTATTAGAGTAATTTTCTTGGAGTTGATTAAGACTGACAAATTGTTGTAGCCATGAAAACTATTTAACGATGCCAAACTGGTTGTCAGCCAATCAGAAATACGAATTTATCTTACCCTTGTTGGGCTGGTCAATGACAGCTCTTTAATTAGCATACATTATGATTCCAGGCATGCAAGCTAATTAAAAACGGAGCCAGTTCCTCACAATTGTTTACACGAGATTTAATATAACGCGATTCTGTAATCCAGTGATGGATCTTACGCACGGTACGGTGCGCATGTTGTTTTATTTCGCTCCCCAATATCTTGTGATCTTTGGCCCTCGTGTTGCATTTTTTTTTTCCGCCAGCTGTCTTCTCGTTTTAGCTTCCGACCCCGTCGATATTTCTGAAAGTCATCTGTCACGTAGGTTCATGCGCGCCATCAAGATGTATGAGGGAGATAGAGACAGCTTTATTTGATTGTTTTGTGCTCTGAGGTGATTGTGAAGATAAAGTTATTTTCTACCTTCCCGACCTTCAAGCAGGTCACGTTCCTTAAACAGAAGAGTCCCATCCTTCATCTTCAAGACTAATCCATCTCTCTGAATGATTCTTGTTTTGTTGTGGTCTACAGGAAGATGTTCTGGATGGACGGGGGCACTATAAATATGGCCAATATGGATGGCAGCAACATCAAGATTTTGCACCAGAACCAGAAGGAGCCCGTTGGTAAATTGAAGTTCCAAAACCTACAGTAGTGAGCTGTGTACTTAGTATTTTATACTTAGTACAAAATCTAAGGCATGTGTCATCTGTGGAGGAAGCAGTCCCAGAATGCATTATGATACAGTGAAGACATTCTTCCAAAATGGTGTTAATTTGGTATTATTGAGATGCTATTATAGTTTTTATTAAAATTTTGAATTAGATTTTCTTTCTTTTTTTTAATTTTAGGTAAATTAATTTTAGTTTAGTTTTTCTTTTCTACATGAATCTTAAATGTTTATTTATTTTATTTTATTTTATTTCAAGTAACTTTTATTTGCTTTGCCTTTGTCTGTATTGCCTCGTTTTGCTTTGCATTTGCTTAGCTTTCATCTGTTTTGCTTAGCTTTTCTTTGATTTTGCTTTTCTGTTTTGCATTGCTTTTGTTTTGTTTTGCTTTTCTTTGCTTCATTTTGCTTTGCTTTAGTCTGTTTTGCACTGCTTTTGTTTTTGTGTTGCTTTTATTTGTTTTGTGTTGCTTTCTGTTGCTTTCTGTTTTGCTTTTCTTTGGTTTTTTTTTGCTTTTGCTTTGGTTTAGTTTGTTTTGTTGCTTTTATTTTTTGTTTTTACTTTTCTTTGCTTTGTTTTGTATTGCTTTCATCTGTTTTGCTTTGCTTTACTTTTCTTTGCCTTTGCTTTGCTTTAGTCTGTTTTGCATTGCCGTTGTTTTTGTTTTGCTTTTGTTTGCTTTGTTTTGTATTGCTTTCATCTGTTTTGCTTTGCTTTCCTTTGCTTTAGTCCGTTTTGTTGCTTTTTTTGCATTCTTCATTTTTTTTAATTAAATAATTTTTGCTCTTCTTTTTTTTGCTTTGTTTTTCATTCGCAAACAGCATAGAGTAAGGTGTTAGCAACACTGTTTTCTTTGCCTTCATTTTTTTTCACTTTTGTACTTTTACTTTTGTTTTGTTTTCACTTGTAAAAACATTTAAAGTCCCCATGATAAAGTTTTTTGGGTGTTAGTATCAATATGTTAGTCTTAAGGTTATCTATAAGGCAGTTTGCTCCAAAACAGTGACAGAATTCGCATTTAGAAGATATAAGCATTCAAAGCTTGCAGTTCGTCACTTCCGCCAAAACGGCTCAACGATTTTTTTGACGTCACATCGTATTTCAGCTTCTCATCAAACTTTCTGTCCAATCAAATGCTCTCTAGAATC
>NW_015643596.1:186567-191187 GCF_001515625.1 Sinocyclocheilus rhinocerous | reverse complement strand
CCAGCAGTATCTGTACTTTCACTCAAGTAATGGAGTTGAGTACTTTGTCCGCCTCTGTCTATAAGGCAGTGTGCTCCAAAACAGTGACAAAATTCGCATTTAGAAGATATAAGCATTCAAAGCTTGCAGTTCGTCACTTCCGCCAAAACGGCTCAACGATTTTATTTTTTTTTTTGACGTCACATCGTACTTCAGCTTCTCATCAAACTTTGTCCAATCAAATGCTCTCTAGAATCCGAAGCGCTCCGCCCCCTACACTATAAAATAGACGCTGAAGCCGCGGCTGAAATCGGTCACTTGTCCACAGAATTAGTATTTTCTGTACAGTGAATGGCACGTAGTGCACTATATAGGGGACAGGGAACGATTCAAACAGTGTAAATATGGAAAAAAAGAAGTCTGGTTTCGCACTGTGGCACCGCACACACACTCTACTCCGGTCCAGAGACACGATAGCATGGAGCGGATCACATGCGCGAGTCGGCACAGACCACAAAATGTATCGGAGCTATTTGAATTCTACACAGAATGCTATATTTTATAGCAATATGGATGAGATTGTGGCTGGCATACCCTGTCAAATGCGACTTTACAGAGCTCAACGGCTCTAGCCCAAGCTGTGATATAAACGAACACTACTGGCTATTTTAAAAAGGGGCGGGGCTGCTTTATATGTCCCGCCCTGTCTTCCTGTTTCAGATAAAATGACGTCAACACATAGAGTAACGCTGTGTGTTTCTAAGCATTTCAGGGGACTTTTAACAAATCTGCTGTTTTGTTTCAAACAATCTAACATTTGCAAGATTACATGGCCTCATGTAGATGTATTTACTGTAATTGCATAAGGGCACCATTTACTCATTCCTCCTCTTCCTCTAGGCCGTGTCTGTTGAAATCGTTATATCTATAGTAATTTGGTCTGAGTAGTAGCCCTAGGTATTGTTAGAGCTCTCTGAGATGTTCGTGGTTCTCCACTTAACTCATAATTAAAGCAAAATCTCCCTGACACATAGTACATGTGATTATGGCCTGAGCCAGATCTTCAGTAACAGCAGTTATCATTATGATGTGAATGAGGGATTATTGCAGATGAAGGAAATAAAACGAGAAAACAACCTTTTGAACTTTTTTTGAACACTATTTATGCTGTGCCCCACATAAACATGCTTTGCTGTAGGGGAAAATGCAGATTTCAAATAACCAGACACGTTTTGTTTGCGACAATGTGTGTTGATATTCATGAGATAAAACAGTGTTCAATTCTTTGTTATTTAAATCAGCCATGTTTAACAGAAACATCTCTTGCGACAAGATAAGGTCAAATAATGAAGTTCTGGATCATTTTATTTACTCTCGAGCATCTAGTTAAAGGAATATTTCATCAAAAAAATGAAAATTGCTATAATTTTCTCCTCCTCATGTCTTTCCAAAGCCAAATTTTAATGTTTTCATATTTTAATGTTTTGAAAGAGATCTCTTATGCTCACCATGGCTGTATTTATTTGTTAAACAATTCTTATTATCAGTGTTGAAAACAGTTGCTGCTTAATATTTTTGTGGAAATTGAGATACATTTTTTTTCTGGATTATTTGAATAGAAAGTTCAATAGAACAACAATTATGCTTATATTAACAGCATATGTGCATATATACGTACTGGCAAGTATATACATATTTGTTATGAGCCATTGCTTTATGTTTTCATATTTTCCTTGTACTTTTCAGGGCTGTCTATCGACTACTCGGCCAACAAGCTGTACTGGATGAGTTCCGGAAACGGAACCATTAATAGGTGTAACCTGGATGGGAGTGGCCTGGACGTGATTGACAGCTTGAAAAAAGACCTGCGGAAAGCTACGGCATTAGCAGTGATGGGTGAGTGAAGGCTGTTTTCATCAGCATTGATTTAGTAAGGTTAATTATAACCAAGCAAATAATGGAGCTATTTAATTAGTACGGTGATAGACAGTATAAATGGTTTGTGAACAGCGGCGTATGAATGATAAGGAATAGTTTTTATGCTGAATGTGGGCCCCGGGGTTTTTGTTAAGGCTTAATTGTGGAGCTGTTTTAGTACACTGCAATTACAAATCAATTGAGGGAGATTGTTGTTTTCAAAGGGATTGAATCGCAACACTATTCATGTTCTGACATGGGTTTTTTCTTGAACTTTGATGACTCACGACTTTTGATGTCGCAGCTGTGTTTGCTGATTGTAGCAGCTCTGCGGGTTTTGAGACTCGGCCAAAGACAGATATGAATTTGTGCTGTCATCTTGCATGTGGCTTCTGACTCAAGGTTGATTTTCGGTGCAAATCCTAAAGATTTTTTTTGTGACATTTACATTTATTCATTTAGCAGGTGCTTTTATGCAAAGCAAATGAGGAAAACCGAGCGATTTGTCAAAACGGAGGAAACCGTATAAATAAAGCTGGTAATAAAGCTGGCATACAATTTTAAATTGTTCTTGTGATGTTCCTCATGTTCTTTGGATAAAAGTGTCTGCTAAATGTGCAAATATAAATGTATAATGGTATTCACAACTCATTTAACTTCTGCAATGTGGCTTATTCCTAGTGACAAATAAATTCAGCCTGAAATAGAATGGGATGTGATTTTAGCCGTCTTAATTTGATTGGACCAATAAAAATTGAAAATAGGTTGGAAAATCACATTTTGGGTTATTATAGGGAATATTTCTAGATTGGTAAATCTGTGGTCAAATGTATTAAAATATATATTTATATACTAGTTTTACGTTTCTCTTACCACTCCGTTAGCTGCACAGCTAGCTGTTTTTCTTCCCTGTTTTTGTTTTTCTCAGGTTTTTTTCTTCTGATTTTTGTATTGTTTGCTCTGCTTTATACAGTAGTTGTGTTCTTTTTTATGTTTTTTGTTTGAATTGCTCTTTTTTGTTCTTTTTTTGTTTTGTGCTTTTTTTTTTTGGTTAGGTTTTTTTGTTTTGTTTGCTCTGTTTTTGTTCTGTTTTTTTTTGTTTGCTCTGTTTTGTTCAGTTTTTTTTTTTTGTTTTGTTTTGTTTTGTTTTGTTTCATTTTGCTGTTTTTGTTTTGTTTGCTCAGTTTTTTTTTTTATAGTTTTTTTGTTTTGTTTTGTTTTCTTTGCTTTATAGCTTTGTTCTGGGTTTTTTGGTTCTTTTTTATTTGATTTGTTTGCTATTTTTGTTCTTTTCTGTTTTGTTTGCTCTGTTTTTCGTTTTGTTCTGGTTCTTTTAGTTTTGCTGTTTTTTTTTTTTTTTTGCTCTTTTTTGTTCAGTTTTTTTTATGTTGCTGTTTTTTATTTTACTCTGTTTTGTTCAGTTTTTTGTTTTGCACTGTTTTTTATTTTACTCTGTTTTGTTCAGTTTTTTGTTTTGCACTGTTTTGTTTTGCTCTGTTTTGTTTTTGTTATCTTCGCTATGCTTTTACTTGTTTCTGCTCACATAATAACAATTTTAACTTCTATTCATGCTTTTTTACACTTTACAGTAAGTTTCCATTAGTTATTTTTATTAATTATATTAAATTATATTAAATTGTTATTAATATTGTTATTAATTATTAGTTATTGTATTAACTAACATTAACAACAAACAATATTACATTTATTGCAATATTTTTTTTTAATCTTTGTTAACGTTAGTTAATAAAATACAGCTATTCATTGTTAATTCATGTTAGTTCAGGTCCAGTAAATAATATTAACAGACATAACTTTTGATTTTAATAATGTATTAGTAAATGTTGAAATTAATATTAACTAAGATAACTCAATGTTGTTGTTTTTTTTAGTGCATGTTAACTGATTTTAACAAATGGAACCTTATTGTGAAGTGTTGTCAGTTTATTTTACTGCAATTAGGGAAAAGAAAAATGTTAACAAATGATTTCAGATGTGTAAACATTTTTCTGTGAAATATTATATAAACAGGTTTTTTTCTCACTCTAGAAGAAAGAGCACTGATGGGTTGTACACAATAAGATCAAGTATATCTATTAAGAAAGTACATAGGGTCAGTTTTGATTTAATATTGTCTTTAAAGAAAACCTTTCGACAACAAACAGCCATAGGCTGTAGTAACACTGCTAAAACATTCTTTTTGTGCAAAGAGCAGATATAGTGTTTAAATTTCAGGGTCTTTCTCTCACATAAAGAAACTCAATGAAGCACTTGCCAGTGTGCCCCTCTTGCTTTCATCATTTCATTTTCTTTGACCCAGCGCATAACTCTGTCAAGAAGAGTTCTGGGAGCACAGTGCACATTTTTCATCATTTGTGGATTGACGTTAATCTGTTTAAGAATCAAACAGCTGGTTCAAAACCAGAGGATCATCAGCTAAAGACATCAGTTCTGATTGA
This sequence comes from Sinocyclocheilus rhinocerous, assembly GCF_001515625.1. Lineage (NCBI taxonomy): Eukaryota > Metazoa > Chordata > Actinopteri > Cypriniformes > Cyprinidae > Sinocyclocheilus > Sinocyclocheilus rhinocerous. The sequence continues at coordinate 186,832 of NW_015643596.1, read as the reverse complement.
AATGCCTCACCTTCAGTGATCAGGAGATAAAACGTCCTGACTTCCAAGGAAATAATTTTTGGAAGCCTTATAATTAGGCCGAATTATAGAGGTTTTTGATGCATTGACAGGTATGAGCTACATGAGAGTATAAATTCTGCTATATTTTGGATAAATATCCTGGGCCTGTCAGCAAGCAGGACTGTTTCATTTTATTTAAAGACAAAGATGTGTCACATATGAGTAGAGATGAAGTGTTGAACATGTTTATTGGTTTAGGGTTTAC
>NW_015643596.1:171055-186491 GCF_001515625.1 Sinocyclocheilus rhinocerous | reverse complement strand
GGTTTACATTTAGAAAAAAAAAAAAAAAAAAAGAAGTTGACTATTTGGCTATTTTTCAATTGCTCACCCATCAGAATTTAGAGCTTTTGAATATATATATATATATATATATATATACATTTAATTATCACAATTAATAACAGTTTATAATAATTATGAACAGTAGTTTGTTTGCACAGTATATACACATTATATATTGTACACAATTATAGTTAACAATTATTAATATTATTATTTATAATTCATTTTATATATAAAAAAATGTTTGAACGTACCAAAAAAACCCTCTTTATATTAATACACACACACACACCGGCAATATGGATACGTTTTTGTTCTGTTAATTTTAGTTTAATTTTTATATATAATTTAATTTTAATCTTTTTTTTTTAATCAATTGTCATACATGCAAAGACTTTCTTCATGAATAATCATCCTTTGGATTGTGTCCATAACTTTCCAAATAAAATTGAAAATAATAAATTGTGATATGTCTGCATACAAATATACAGTACATTTTTGAGTATATTTTATTAATACAATATGTGATTCACTGCAGTATTTATAGATAATTTGTATTACATTTCCTGAAACAACTATATTGTGAAATGTAATTTTAAATCCACACAAATTATAACTCATTTCATATGGCTTCTTCCACCCACGCCTGTGTAATGTTTTGAACAATGAACCTGAGGTAAAATATTTTGAATCTTGAGGACTGTGTGAGATAAATCATCCGCCCAGCCAAACATGCCAAATGTGGATGTATTATTTGATTAAACACCGAGGAACAACCTGTTCTCGCTTCTCCTGCTGCATCATCCTCTCAAACTCTCTCACAATCAGATACCGACGTCGCCAACCGCTCATACAATCAGATTGAGCACCATCCCGGCAATCAGCGTCTGCGAGCTGGTAATGGAGTGATGGTTGAAGTCTGTTCTCTCTGCTTAGCCACACCGAACACTGTTTATTCCTCTCATTTATGAGGGTGTTATGTGGAGCCATGCTATATAACACCCTGATATTTTATGTAGAATCAGAATCAGAAAGAGCTTATTGCCAGATATGAAGACAGAAGAGCCGTACATTAGAAGGCACATGCAGATTATTACAGAAACAAACAAGATGGAAACAAAGGAATTTGTGCCTGAATCATACAGCAGAGAAATTCGTGACAAAACGCGCCGGCTTTCATTTGAAGACACATCGTTTTTCTGCCTCTTACTTTGTTTCCTCCTTTCTATTTTCTGTCAGATGAAGCAACTGAACTTCATCTGACACGTTCTTGGTTTTCGTCTCATGGCCGTTTGATTATTACACTCATTTGTTTAATATTAATGTCTAATTAACCCCGTTTTTTCCCAGCCGTCCCGGGAGTTAGGAAACAAGTAAAGAGATAATGAATTATTAATGGATTCTTTTCCGTTTTCATTTTCTCTGTCATTGTTGTCTTTAAATGACACAGTCTGCTCGTTCTTACATTTGAAGAACTTCTGACCCTTATTTGGGAAATATTTAATGTGATGAATGAAAATGAAGCTATGAGAGATAGAAGTGTAGTTTGTTCAATGACATTTATGTACAATGAAATGTTGACAAAATTGAAAATATGTGTATGTAAAAGACGTTTCAGTCGACAAAAGATTTCAGACTCCGTAAGATTATAATGGGATATAAATGACAGGAAATAATTTACAGCTATTTTTGCAGGAAAAGCACTGGGGGAAAAAAATAATTACCATATTAAATAAGTCCTTATAGTCATGTCAATATATTGCTGTGAAAAAGTAAGTGCACCCCCATCGAAAGTCCTTTTTAAGGTATGTGGACTTACTGAAATTACAATTTTATTTGGAAAACATCATATAATTTAACAATGAAAACTGGACTTTGAAATCTTTTATTCAACAAAAAATTCAAAGCCTTCTGTGAAAAAGTAAGTATACCCTATTAAGAGTTAAAGAGTTAAAATATGTGGACTAGAGCATTATTTTGACAGTATTGAAGGCTGAATGTCATGCAGTTTAACAATTAACAATGAAAACTGGACTTTGAAATCTTTTATTAAACAAAAATATCTACAGAAATTCAATTGAATTTAATGGAAAAAGTAAGCACCCCCTATATATAACATTTTAGGTCATTTTTACATTTCACTGAAGCAGATTTTTCTTTATTTTGGCATAATGGTACCATATGCTTAACAGAAATACTCAGGGTTATATGAAGTGCTGCCTCTTATGATGCTCTACTAATTTGCACTTGTAAATGTAATTTTAGGCAACAAATGTAGGGGTGCATTTACTTTTTCCCCTCACACAGGAAGTTGGCATTTCCATTTACTTAAGCTGTACAAGTCATTAAAAATGTACATTCTAAGTATAATTTGTTCAGTTTTATTGCATTTTACCTATTAACATTTGTGAAATGCCAATCCAATATCTGTAACCCCAAATATATTACGAATAAAATGAAAACTGTGTATGAAACTCTCAAGCAGTTGACACATTTCTAGCCAAGTTTTCATTTGCATCGAATAAAATCGGTACCCTAACTCCATTCAGGAACTTTCTTCACATTGGAGCATCTAAACGATCCTCCGCTGTGCCCTACGTGAAGTGTACAACACCACTGTTCTCCGTAATTCATTTTCTCTGGGTTTGTGTCTGCCAACGGCTTATAGCTTCAGCTCAGGCCGAGCTCTAAGAATAGTCCTGCTTGCTCTTGGCGTCTGTATGTAATCCATTCAGGGCTGCCAGGGGACTAAGATGCCGCTGCTCACACCTATGGGATTCATACGTGCTGAGAGGGTGGGTAGAGCAGAGGTACGGTGGCGTGGTTTCGCGCCGAGGGACATCTCCTCCTTCAATCTAAAACACGACTCGCAAGTAATACGGGCAAAAGAATGTGTAGCTTGTCGTGAGCGGTTCGGGTCACTGGGGAAAAGGATGTTGGGAGACTGCAGCACACTTGCATGCCTTTTTATGATGTGTAATCACAGACAGTGTGTGAGTCCTGGTTGGTTTTCTCTGTGTTGTACCATTTCTTAAAGGCTGAGTTGACACGCTATAGGGCTTAGTGGATTTGCAGTGTGCTGTCTGCTGCAAAGAAATACAGCGCGGATAAAGACACATTTCACCCTGGTTCAGTTTCAGAGAGGACAGATATGTACAGTATATTTGTGACCCTGAACCACAAAACCAGTCATAAGGGTCAATTTTTTGAAATTGAGATTTACACATTATCTGAAAAAATAAGCTTTCCATTGATGTATTGAGGACAATATTTGGCTGAGATACAACTATTTGATAATCTGGAATCTGAGGGTGCAAAAAATAAAATAAAATACTGAGAAAATCACCTTTAAAGTTGTTCAAATGAAGTTCTTAGCGATGCATATCGCTAATCAAAAATTAAGTTTTGATATATTTACGGTAGGAAATGTACAAAATATCTTCATGGAACATGATCTTTAATTAATATCCTAATGATTTTTGGCATAAAAGAAAAATTGATAATTTTGACCCATACAATGTTTTTTTGGCTATTGCTAAAAATATACCGAAGCGACTAAAGACTGGGTTTGTGGTCCAGGGTCACATTTATAAAATACGTTCCCAGAAGTACTATATTAAGTGCAGCTATAACCAACTATTTAAACAGCATTTTTAAAATGCATTTATTATATTATTAATATATACTACTACTTATAAAGATTTATTACTATTTGTTGAATATTTATTTAAATATTATAGAATACATTTATATTAATTGTCTATTTAAATAATAGTAGTATTGAATAATTGATTAATGGTTTAATATCAAAAGTAATGTTAAAATATAATATAATATATAGTATATTTATGTAATAGGTGCCCAGAAGTACAATATTCCATGCAGTTATAACTATTTAAACAGCATTTTCTAAATATTTTATTATTTAAAATGCATGTTTTATTATGTATTATTTATAATTGTTTGTTGAATTTGTAAATATGATTTATTATATTTATTTTAAATGTCTTAATTATTATTAATTATGAATATTTTAATAATAATAGTACTGAATAATTTATTAATTGTTTCATATCAAAAGTAATATTAAATAAGTTAGATTTATAGTATATTTATTTAAGTGTCCAGAAATACTGTTACATGCAGATATTACCGGTTATTTAAATGCATTTTTTGTGACTATACACACACACACACACACACACACACACATACATACATGTTACAATAAATAAATAAATAAATAATATTGACCCAGACTTACACACATAGGTTTTTGGCAAGCAAGAAATCAATCAATCAATCAATTATTAAATATTTTACCAGTGACATTTTTGTAAATCTTTTATATTTTTTTTTTGTCTGCTGTTGTTGACATCACAGCTCATGCACAAGCCTGAAGACAGGAATTTGTATATACTAGTCAAGAGCTTGTGCGCATTGTCATGGTGCTATCAGCCAATAAGTGATGTCAATCAGGATGTTATTTACAGTACCTGCTGCTCTGTTTACGACTCAAAAAAAGGTTTATAAATTTAACTGTGTGCCTGTAAAGCAAAGATGGCAGCATTCAGGTTGCTACTTCCATGGCTGAACGTGCAACCACCATTGAGATGAATGGGAATGCTAACTGATTTTTATATTGAAAATATTGGTTCCTTTTAAAGTCCAATGCCAGACACTGAAATAAATAAGCTTTCCATTGATGTATGGTTTGTTAGGATAGGACAATATTTGGCCGAGATACAACTATTTGAATATCTGGAATCTGAGGGTGCAAAAAAATCTAAATATTGAGAAAAATCGCCTTTAAAGTTGTTCAAATGAAGTTCTTAGCGATGCATATCGCTAATCAAAAATTAAGTTTTGATATATTTACGGTAGGAAATGTACAAAATATCTTCATGGAACATGATCTTTAATTAATATCCTAATGATTTTTGGCATAAAAGAAAAATTGATAATTTTGACCCATACAATGTTTTTTTGGCTATTGCTAAAAATATACCGAAGCGACTAAAGACTGGGTTTGTGGTCCAGGGTCACATTTATAAAATACGTTCCCAGAAGTACTATATTAAGTGCAGCTATAACCAACTATTTAAACAGCATTTTTAAAATGCATTTATTATATTATTAATATATACTACTACTTATAAAGATTTATTACTATTTGTTGAATATTTATTTAAATATTATAGAATACATTTATATTAATTGTCTATTTAAATAATAGTAGTATTGAATAATTGATTAATGGTTTAATATCAAAAGTAATGTTAAAATATAATATAATATATAGTATATTTATGTAATAGGTGCCCAGAAGTACAATATTCCATGCAGTTATAACTATTTAAACAGCATTTTCTAAATATTTTATTATTTAAAATGCATGTTTTATTATGTATTATTTATAATTGTTTGTTGAATTTGTAAATATGATTTATTATATTTATTTTAAATGTCTTAATTATTATTAATTATGAATATTTTAATAATAATAGTACTGAATAATTTATTAATTGTTTCATATCAAAAGTAATATTAAATAAGTTAGATTTATAGTATATTTATTTAAGTGTCAGTAATTAAAAATATGAATTCAAAAACAATTTTATTTTTGTTTGTTTTCATGTAGGTTTCCTTTCGTCTTCCATTGATTTGACAAAAAGATAGTTCCACCCCAAATTCATGCTATTGGTTGAACCAGTGTTTTTTTTTTTATCTTAAGTATTTTAAAATGGAAGAAAATGACGCATTTAAGTGAATTAGGGAATGCATCTTGATGTTGAAAAAAAAAGTAAAGTTCATGTAAATGTTACTTGTCAAATTTGCATTTCAAATAGAAATTTCAGTGATTTTCAGCTGTTCAGAAGCATTATTTTTATCTCTAGGTGGGAAGTTATGGTGGGCAGACGATGTTCTCGCTCAGCTGGGAACCGTTAACAAGAGGGACGGAAAAAACCTGACGGTTCTTCGAAATAAGACCACAGGAGTCGTCCACATCAAAGTGTATGACAAAGACAGTCGGAAAGGTAAAAAGAAACATATCCTTGCCTCAACATTCATTTAGTAGTATTTTTAATAATATTTTTTGTTACAAAAACTTCAAAAACTTTTTTTCTGGCAATTGTTTAATAATAATAATAATAATAATAATAATAATAATAATAATAAAATGTAATGGTAAATAATAAAATAAAAATATAATTGCATTATTTTATATTGCTAAATTTGTATTTGTTTTATTTTTTCAAATAGGTTTCCTTTCATCTCCAGTTGGTTTGACAAACCATCATGCTATTGGTTGATCCAGTGTTTTGTTAATATTAAGTATTTTAAAATCAAAGAAAATTATATACATAACAATATCAAGAGTTCCCACACCTTTTGATCATCTAATTCCCTTCATTGACTTTTTAAACACATTTCTAGTCATTCATGAATGGATAATGAAAGATTTTCTTTAGTAATATTTTAATTTAGTAGTATTAGTAGTTCCCTTTCAGTCAGTCACTCCAAGTCACGTCGGTGACCGACGAATTGGGATCTCGCTTAGAGAGACCAATCCACTTCGAGTGTAAACTAAACGAGCCAACGCATCCAGCTGCCGCTGATCACAGCGTGAGCATAAAAAGGCGGCCTTTTTCTGTTGGCGGACAGCGCTTCAGCGGTGGTCGTTCCTGTGTCGAGTGGGTTGCGCACTTCAGGCTGCACTACCCCCTGTCGTGCTGCAAACGGCCGTTTCCCCTGTGCGTCTCAGCACGTAAAAGAGCATTTCCCTAAAAGAGCCAATTTCTCTAAAAGAGTACAATAAGCGGGTGCGTCTTTGTAAAGACGACGGATCATCTTTTTAAAGATGCCGTTTCGGAGCTGCGGGCCAGGCTCCGTTTCCTCCAGGGGGGCGGAGCTCCGTTGCCTCTGCCGAGATCTAGTGTTCATCCTGGCGGCAACCAGGCGTGGAATACTACGGGCAGTAGCACGGGCAGTCTGAGGGTTACAGTGGTGGCAAACCCCTCGGGGGACCATCGCTCCTCTAGCGTTTCGCAACCAGTTGAGCCGCCAAAGGAACGTGCTGGGCCCTCTTTAAAGAGCGTAACAGCGGTATCCTTCGGGCTCCCTCCCGACGACTGGATGTCGATCACTGCATCGGAGGGAGAGCTCTCTGGAGAGGAAGATTCGGGTGCGCTGCCGCCCTCCGGGATGGTGGCAACGCCTGAATCGGATCTGGAGATGTCGGCTATGCTTTCCCGGGCCACCGAGAGGGTAGGCCTTGAGTGGAAACCTCCACCGCGTCCCGAGCCCTCGAGGTTGGAAGATTGGTTTCTCAGGGTGGATCGCGCTGGTTCTCAGTGCGCCCCAGCCTGCTCGTCGCTGAGGGCGGCCCCCTGCATCCGCCCTTGCTCCTGCCCAGTCAAACCTGGCGTTGAGCGAAAGAGCAAGAGGCCTCGGGACGGGTGACCCAGAGAGGGAGGAAGCTGCTCTTTGGGGGATGGTGTAAGTGCGCCTTGCCTTGAACTGTCTCAAAGGGTGCTTACGAGGCAAGTACGCGCTGGTCCAAACGGACAAAACAGTGAGCGTTGCGTACATCAACCGACAAGGTGATCTGCGCTCCCATCGCATGTCGCAACTCGCCCGCCACCTCCTCCTTTGGAGTCAGAAGGTTCTGAGGTCACTTCGTGCCATTCACATTCCGGGTCTGCTCAACCGTACGGCCAATGAGCTATCATCGCATGCGTGCGTGCATTGGTTCGTTTAGTTTACACTCAAAGTGGATTGGTCTCTCTAAGTGAGATCCCAATTCGTCGGTCACCGACGTGACGTCTCCATTCCTTCCTTCAGGGAACGAGGGTTACATACGTAACCGAGACATTTTGTTTTTTTTGTGTTTTTTTGTTTTTGTTTTAAATTTAAATATTTTATAACACTCATAAAAAGCAATTTCTGACAATTCAATTTTCTGACAATTTTTAGAGCTGAGCATAATTAGAAAAAAAATTATATATATATATTATTTTATTTTTTAAAATATGATTTCATATACTACCTGGCTTGGAAAGCACTAATAATAATAATAAATACAAATAAGTAAATAAATCAATAAATAAAAATCTTTGTCATTTCTTCAAGGTCAGGTTGCACATGACTCGGACAGTGGTTATGTTTCATAATGGTTATGTTTCTACGGCCACACATTGTCAAAGTCCTTTCCTCTTAATGAATTATGGAGAGAGACATTCATATCACTGACAGGTCTATTAGCAGAGGAGTGCTTGATCTCTAAACGCTCTATTAGGATTTAAAAAAAAGGCAATTAGGGACTCTTAAAGGTAAATCTTTTTGCTACCTTCTCAAATCTCCTCATACCAATTAGCTCCCACATTTATCTCTCTGACATGGACCTCATGGGAGCGAAGGCCCGTCTCATTACGCCACTTCAAATGAGCTAACTGGGGTGTTTCTGTCGAGGTGTCCGAGGAACAAAGTCAAAGCGCCACCGTTTTTTTCCCCTTTCACTTCTTTTTGTTTGTGATGTTCTTGAAATTGGTTTAAGATGGTACACAAGCTAGTCCCCAAGCTAGTTTGACAGATTAGCATTAGATACACCTGTTCACCTTCACAGATTCTCGAATTCTCTTCGTAGGTCGCAATCCTTGTGTACCGAACAACGGCGGATGTTCCCAGCTTTGCCTTCCCACTTCTGAAACAACTCGGACGTGTTCTTGTACTACGGGCTACAACCTTCGTCCGGACCGCTCCACCTGTGAAGGTACGACCGTTAGTTTTGACCTCTGCATACGGACGTAATTAGCCTTCCGGTATTCTTATTATTATTTCAAGAGCATATTGACCTGGACAGGGGTTGGTTTTATTTTTTTCTTTGCTAGGTCTTCAGTCTTTCCTGATGTACTCCATTAATGAAGGTATAAGAGGACTGTCTCTTGATCCCAGCGATAACTCTGAAGTTTTGATGCCGCTAACTGGCACTCTGTTCGCCGTGGGTCTGGACTATCATGCCGGTAAGTGCACTTTTTCTTTGATTATAAAAGAAAAAGCAGAAAAACAAAAATACATATTTATAATTAAATAATTTATGATTTTATATTATTAATTAATATTATTAATTCACACATGAAAATGTATTTCAGTTTTCATTTTATTTTTAGTAATTTTATGGCTTTAGTCATTGTTATTAGTTTTTGATATTTATTTGTATTTTAGCTTTAGTTTTAATAATGGTAATATAAATGTATAAATGTAATAATTGTTTTAGTTTAGTTAAAACGTTTTTCAGCTAACATTTATATTTTATTTTACCTTTTCTTTATATACATGCATTTTTAAATCACAAAGGAAACTGCATTTTAATATTTTTTTTTTTACAGATATATACATGGTGTTATTTTAATATTATTTATTTAATATTATTAGTTTATAAAAATGTTTGAATTAGCTTTTAGTTTTGTTTGCCATTTTCTTTTAAAATTAAAGTTTGTTCTAGTAATTTTGTTATGTGCTTTAATTTAGTTGTTGTTTGTTTTTAATATTTATTTTAAAACATAAATAAATAAACATAAAAAAACTTTTTATTTCAGTTTTAGCTTTAGTAACTTTTTTTAACTTCAATTTAAACATTTAATTCAGTTAGTTACCAAGGCAGCATTTTTTATCTAATATTTATATTTTATTTCATTCCAGCTTTATTTCAATTACATGAATTATTAAATCATTAAGGAAAGTGTATTTTAATGTTTTTTTACTGTAATATACAGCACAAGTGTTATTTTAGTATTATTTATATAATATATAAATAATTTGTTTGTTTTATTCAACTTTATTTCAATTATTAAAAATAAGTCAGTAATTTTATTTTAACAAATGAAATTTATGCTGTCGTAATTAAAAAACAAAACAAAATATATTAATGGCATAAAGAGGACAGTCATACTGAAAAGGTAATGGTCAAAGTTCATGAATTTTGGTGGTTTGGATGTAACATCACAGCTATAATAGTTAAAATTTGCTTTGAAGATTAATTTGTTAAAATTGTTAGATGTTTAATATAAAAAGAGGTTAACCCCTAATGAATGGCATAAAAATGTGGGGAAAATATATTATGTACTACAGATTATAATTAGGTAGAAAGTTTTGATTCTTCTAAAATGAGCTGTTATTGTTCTTTGAATTTGTTGTGTATTTAGAAACCAAAGCAATTAAGCATTGCCATGCCATGTGTCCTACAACATATCACCCCATGACATGGGGAAAACGTTCATTTGCAGGGTATCTGCCAGTATTTTGGACAGATTTCTATAGTGCAGTAATTGGACAGCTGTCTCCACACTGATACAGAAATGCTACTCTTTGCATCAGCGACAGACAGTTTGCAGCTCTGCATTTGCATGATAGAGCAAATATTGGCATTGCATTGCTATATCGTCTAAATATTTTTTCATTGCAAGTTGAGGTGAAGGGATGCGATATGCTGTTATGACAGATGAAAGATAATCGGAACAGATTAGCTGGACAGATGAGCCGATGTCAAGTCAAGTCAAGTCAAGTTTATTTGTACAGCGCTTTTCACGGAACAGACACAGTCTTTATAGATTGGACAGCACAAGTACTTCTATCATTTAAGCGGGTAGAACACAAGTCATCAGGGCAGTTATTTGAGATTTGACTTACTAGTCATATGGTGCGTAGCGTCCTGGAGATGTTGTCCGACATGAGTTCCGCTCCGACTCTGCTGGGGTGCAGGCCATCAGCGCGAAAAAGCCTAGGACGCTCCCAGAAAAGATTCCAATTATTAACAAAGAGCAGTTTCTGTTCTTTACACCATGACAATAACCATTCATTTAAAGCAAAAAGTCTACTGAACCTTTCGTGTCCTCGTCGATACGTGGGAAGCGGTCCTGACACGATGATCGTCGTCGCGGGCGATGTGCGGCGCACCGTCTCGATCAGGCTCCTGAAGTCCCTCTTCAGTGTCTCCGTCTGCCGCAGCTTGGTGTCGTTAACCCCCGCGTGAAGCACGACCGCTCCGGTGCTCTCGTCGCCCTTCAGGATCGCGGGTATCTGCGCAGAAACATCGAGAACACGAGCACCAGGGAAACAGTGAGTGTGCACTTTACCTTCAGCTAACGTAGCACGGACGTGCCGGACGATGGAGTCTCCGATGATCACAGCGTCGCGTTCCGTCTCGCGGAGGGGAGCGAAGTGGTTCCGGGTGGAGATCTCGAAGACCGGAGGCGGCGGGGGGGGAGAGGTCGTCGCCCGGGGCCTGGCTCGTGTCTTCCGCTGCGGCTGCACCCAGGGTCCGTGGTGTCCCGGCGCCGGAGTGAAGGACATCTGGGAAGATCGCGTCCTGGGTGCACCGGGCCTGTGCAGAGAAACACACGGAGTAGAGGTGGTGGGAGAATTAGCAGCGCGCTGTATACTTACCTCGGACTTGTGAGCGTCAGCCTGGGATGTTTCCAGCGCGGCTCTCCGCTCCCTCAGCTGGGCCTGCTTCTCCACCAGGTCGCGGATCTGCTTCTCCATGGCCTCCAGCTCGAGCTGCACCGAATGCAGCTTGAACGTGTCCTCACCTGTACTCAAAGGTAGACACACATCCGCCATTAAAGCAAGTAACAGTGAGTAAAACAATGGTAATGTGTGTGAATAGAGTATTAGTAATGTAAGCGAGATTAGCGGCAACCACGCTGGCGATGCTAGCGGGCTATTTGCTAATAGCGGACTCGGGAAATCAAAAATAAAACTAGTGATAACAAGGCGCTCTGATTGTTTTTGTTGTAGAATACGATAGGGGATATATTCACACGTTATAGAAACGAAAATGATGGTGTATAAAATTGATTTTAAGATAAAAAATTAGACGACAAAGAATTAACTTGACGGAGCTCAAACTCAAAACACACGGCAGCAACAAACAGGAAGTGACGTTTGACACCGATGTCTCATAACAGTGTGAATGGGCTTCATTGGAGTTTTTGTCAAAAGGGATATAATGTAAATTTTTGAGTGGGCGAGGAGCTGGTGATGTATGAAGCTACGGATAATGTCGTGCGGCCAAGTCAAAGCAATTTTCATGAAAAGCGTTTTGAAAGGGACAGACCATGGGAGCCAGGACAATCACGGGTACCTTGGGCCTTTTTAGCCTCTATTGTTTTGGAGAAAAGGCAGGTTTGAATGAGAGGGAAAGGGCAAAGACATTTTGGCCAGCAGAAACAGACTCATTTTTGTAGGTGGAGCTTGGCACGCAGCCTTGTTTATTCAAAATTACCCACCTGCACTAGAATGTGTACAGTTCTTAGCTGCTGTGACATAATAGGCAAAAAAAAAGAAAGATTTTTTTAAGGTAATTGCCAAAGCAACACTTCTCCGTTTTATTTAGCAGGACTATTATAGTTAACTAAAAATAAAAAAAAGTTAATTGAAATAAAATGAAATATAAAAAACATTTATTTTATTTTATTTCATTTCATTATTTTATTTTCTTAAACCAATTTTATTTTGAATGCAACATTTCTCATTTTCATTTAACTTGATGTACCATAACTAAAACTAAAATAAAAAAAATAAAAAAAACTATATAGAAATATTCAAACAAAATGTAAACAAAAACTAATAAAAATGACAAGAACACACAAAAAATATTACAAAAGCTTAAAGGGGTCATATGATGCAATTTCAAGTTTTCCTTTCTGTTTGGAGTGTTACAAGCTGTTCGTGAATAGATAAGATCCCTAAAGTTACAAAGACTAAAGTCTCAAACCCAAAGAGATATTCTTTATAAAAGTTAAGATTCGTCCATGCCCTCCTAAAATGCCTCGTTTAAACACGCCCCCACATCTCTACGTCACTGTGTGGGAAGATTTGCATAATGCCGCCCAAATGTTCACGCAAAGAAAGAAGGCGTAACTTTTATTCTCGCTGAAGTATTGTTGCTGCCGCCTCCGCCATGTCATGGAGACGCTGTGTGTTTCGTTGCGAAAGCGAAACTACTTTGTTTGGTCTTCCAAAAGAGGACACAGTCTATGATGCTGACAAATAAATCTGACTCACCACAACGCACTGGATAGCTGGCCAATCAGAGCACACCTCGCTTTTCAGACCGATGAGCTTTGTAAAAATCGACACGTTTCAGAAAGGCGGGGCATATAGGAGAAACAATAATGTACAGTATGTGGAAAATAATGTGTTTTTTTAACGTTAAACTGCATAAACACATTTCATTACACCATATACACAAAATAATGTTCTTTTTAGCAACGTCATATGACCCCTTCAACTAAAAGTAATATGAATGCAGGAAATATAAAAAAATAAAATCTAATTCAAAATATTCTCAATGATACAAAAATGTATTTAGTTTAACATGATATAAAACTAAAATAAAACTGTAATAAAGTTAATAAAATATTAATAAATAATTTAAATACTACATACATTTAAAAATAATAATAAAAATGACAAAAACACCCAACAAAGCAACTAAAACTTTGTTGTTAAAACTGAAACTGAAACTGAAAATGGAAAATACAAAAATAAAAATAAAAATAAAACACTGGAATAAATTAATTTAAAGATTGACAAGATTTGATTAGTGAGATGACAGCAATGGTAATCTAAATGTAAAAATATATTAAATTAGTATGTGCAATGAAATGTACAATGTCAATTGATACACTGATAAACTAAAAAGTATCAGCCAATAACCAATATGGTACAGATATATTGTGCATCCCTAAATAAATATGCCTTTTGCCCCCATAATCAAACACACCTGAACAAGCTAATCAATGTATTCAAGATCACTAGAAAGCTACAGGCAGGTGTGTTTGATTAGGGTTGGAGCCAAACTCTGCAGGACAGTGGCCCTCCAGGACCAAAGTTGCCCAGCCCTGCCTTAAACAGCAGGACCTAACTAGTTTAGGCCAGTGGCGGCTCGTCGGGGGAGGCAGGGATAGAGAAGGGTAGGGGGAGGCCGGGGGGGAGAGCTGAGCTCTCGTGCCTCCGTTGGTAAAAAAAAAATTTAAAATCAGCATCGAGTGTTCACTTTCAGCGCTGAGGAGTGTTGAGAAAAGAACCCTCGCAAGGGAGGCTAGCCTCCCTTCTGATATCAACCAATCATCACAGAGACGTAAATTACGTGATATTAGTTTGAACGTCTCCCGCTGCGCTGATAATGTACCAAGTACTTATGATGAGTAGCGATATTGCATATTTGATTGCCAACAGGTTTACCAAGCTGTCATTCAAACAGTGTATATGTACAAATTTAAAAACGAAAACAGAATAATAATAATAATCGGCAGGGATCCCAGACCAATACAATTAGTGTGCCTCCTCTATTTTAAAACCCACGAGCCGCCACTGGTTTAGGCAAACCTTTTAACTATGGGTTATTTTCTAATTGCATATCTTAGGAAATGACACGTTGTACTGGACAGACATGGGCTCCAACAGAATCTCTAGATCCAGTCGAGATCAGACCTGGAGAGAGGACATCGTCACAAGCGGTCTCGGACGTGTTGAAGGACTAGCGGTGGACTGGATTGCAGGTGTGAAGGTTTCTCTTATTTTAGCATTTCTGTGCATTTCCAAATTGATGTTGTCAAGCTTATTGTTTCTCTGTTGGTTCAGGGTCTTTGTTGCTTTGCATCCAAAGGTAATATTTACTGGACGGACCATGGCTTAAATCTCATCGAGGTTGCTCGATTGAACGGCATGTACCGCGCCGTGGTGATATCTGACAGTCTTGATCAACCCAGAGCCATTGCTGTACACCCAGTGAAAGGGTATGTATATGCCTTTGTATGTTTCCACTCTGAAAATACACTGTGGTTTTTTTTTTTCCTAATGCTAAGCTTCAGTTTCACCCAAGTGTGGCAACAGCATTTAAATGAATGACCTATGATCGTCTAGAGAGCAGTTAGCGTGTGCAATTAGCACCTCAAAGCTTGTTAACTGCAGATGTACGTCCTCCTTAAAGGGGTCATATGATGCGATTTCAATTTTTCCTTTCTCTTTGAAGTGTTACAAGCTCTTGGTGCATAAAGAAGATCTGTAAAGTTGCAAAGACAAAAGTCTCAAATCCAAAGAGATATTCTTTATAAAAGTTAATAGTCAACCACACCTACCTAAAACGGCTCGTTCTAACACGCCCCCACATACCTACGTCACGATGTGGGAAGATTTGCATAACGCCTCCCAAATGTTCACGCAAAGAAAGAAGGCGTAACTTTTATTCTCGCTGTAGTATTGTTGTTGCCGCCATGTCATGAAGGCGCTGTGTGTTTCGTTGTGAAAGCGAAACTACTTTGTTTGGCCTTCCAAAAGAGGACGATATCCGCTTCGTCATGCCTAGAACTGATCCGTGCTGGCCGCTGAGGAAATACATCAACTTCGT
>NW_015643596.1:169395-170998 GCF_001515625.1 Sinocyclocheilus rhinocerous | reverse complement strand
GCTTTTCAGACCGATGAGCTTTGTAAAAATCGACGCGTTTCAGAAAGGCGGGGCATAGAGGAGAAGCAATAATGTACAGTATGTGGAAAGTTATGTGTTTTTTGAACCTTAAACCGCATAAACACATTTCATTACACCAAATACACAAAATAATATTCTTTTTAGCAACATCATATGACCCCTTTAAAGGCCTTATAATTTCCTTTTCATGTATTTTAATTTGAGAGGGCCATCATAATCTTGACCTCATGTTTCTAATGAGTTATCCCATTATCTACAGCTTTTTACTGTAAAAGTGAAGTATAAACATTAAACTTCAACATATTTCAGATCCCTATCATGTGGCTGCATCTATTTTTGGGTCCTATCTGTACCTCTATCTTACTTAGAAATGGATCAGTAAGATTCGGTCGATTTGTAGAAATAATTTGACTCAATTTAAGTCACTTTTTTGAATTGGATTAACCTGGAATGACTTCAAAGATCCCTGTTGCAGTTTGGAAGTGACTCTGTTTGCCTTTTTGTATTAACAATTAATTGGTACATATTATTCCAAAGAAAAGTTTCCTTATAGTCTGGCATCAAAATAACTAGCTTCACTTGAAACCACTTTTCTGTTTTTCACTGGCCTCACCAAAAGACTCGATTTTCAACTTCTACCCTTCAAACGTGAGAGACCATTTTTAATGATCCACTCAGTACCTGATGGAAATCAAACCCTGTTCTACATTTTGTCTCATTTACATTTGAATGTGCAAAAATTGTATCTTTAATGGTACAACAGCTTGTCTCTGGGGCAGTACCTTTAAAGGGACATCTTGATTTTGTATACGTACAAATGTTTTCAGATTTATAAAGCCATGCATACGCCAGAACCTGCGCAAAATTCCCTTTGTAATACCCAGTCAGCGGAAGATTGTGCGTACATGAATCTCCACCCCGTCTCCTCCCCGAAATAGCCATTTATGGAGCTTACAATGCCTAGTTTTAATATGCATAACGTCATCTGCATATAATTTCCATGCATATTCCATCCACGTGACATCATGTTTAATGCAGTTAAGGGTAGGAATACGTTAGGAAAATATGAGATACAGACTATAAATGCGTTTTGAGACATCACTATTCTAATTTATGCAATTTGCCTAAAAGGTAAACATATATTTTAGAATGTTTATAGCCTATATTTTTATGGAAAATAGGCCTTATTTTTTTTGCAGTGTAAATAGCTGTCTGACTCACTGCGTCAATAACAAAACATTTTGAAAATAAAACGCACATATCTTAGTTTCCTTCAAATTCTATCTTTTAAATATGGTGTTTGTCACAATATTGGGAAGAGCACGAAAGGGGTTATCATTAAGATACTGTCTGTGCGCGACACCTGTGAACAGAGGTTCTAGAGTACTGTCTTCAGACCTGTTCAAACCAGCCAATGGACTGTTTGATCATGTTCCAATGTCTATGTTCCAAAGCCATCAAACAGTCAAGTTCACAAAAATGATCATTATTATGCACGCAAAAGTATTTTCTCAGAACATTTGTTTTGCTATTTAGAACACAATTTAAAGCGGAATTGTCATGCGCCAAGCAATCTTCGCTG
>NW_015643596.1:157675-165734 GCF_001515625.1 Sinocyclocheilus rhinocerous | reverse complement strand
CAGAACATGAGTTTTGCTATTTAGAACACAATTTAAAGCGGAATTGTCATACGCTAAGCAATCCTCGCTGTGATTAAAACATTAAATCGCATACCACAGGAAAATAGTTTGAAAGCAGCACATCCACTGCAAATATTTATTTTTAAATTCATATAAAAATTTTGTAATTTCTGGATAATAATGTCATGAAATTTCAGTGCTTAACTTCATTATTCAGAGTGTCATATTTAATCTAAACGTGTATGTCAAATGTAAAACAGACTTTAAAATCATTCTGTTTGCTTCCTTACTTCGCTCCCTCCAGTAAAAGAGTGCGTACGCATGGTCTAGAGTGTCCGTACGGTGCGCACATATTTACGCCTAGTTTATTTATTATAAATCCCGATATGTGCATGGAAAATTGCGTACGCACATTTCCATGCCCGTTTTGTGCTTACGCAACGTTTATACATCAGGCCCCAGCTGTTGTATCCTTAAATGTTGTTGTACCCCTTTTTTGACCGTGTACTATCTGATTACACCTAGAAATGGACTGTGAATGGTAGAGGAGAGGAAAACACATCGTATTTAGAATTTCTGATCTTCCCAGGAGGACTTGAACACCGCATTAGCGCAAACAAACTGTAACCCTGTTAGCATTATACTTGTTTTCACTGCAATTGTAGAGAAATCTTGGATTTCAAACTGTGCAAAGGTCAAAATTCCTCAGGAAGACTACTTAATCATATTTTCCTTTGAATTCATGCAGGTTTCTCTTCTGGACGGAGTGGGGCCAGAGTCCTACCATCTCCAGGTCACGTCTCGATGGTTCAGAGCAAGCCGTGCTTGTTAGCACCGGACTAGAAAAGCCCAACGGCATCTCCATAGACTATCAGGTCTGCTTCCCCTACATGCTTATGCTGCAGGTTGCAGTCCATGTTGATTTCATTGCTT
The DNA here is from genome assembly GCF_001515625.1 of Sinocyclocheilus rhinocerous. Classification (NCBI taxonomy): domain Eukaryota; kingdom Metazoa; phylum Chordata; class Actinopteri; order Cypriniformes; family Cyprinidae; genus Sinocyclocheilus; species Sinocyclocheilus rhinocerous. The sequence goes on along the minus strand of NW_015643596.1, from coordinate 164,801 downwards.
ATCTTGCAGCTTTAGAGCGAGATCATATATCCCTTTGTTCTTAATTCAACACATGCATGATGTTTCAAACTGTGTTGTAGGAAAATAAATTATACTGGTGCGACGCCCGCAACAGCAAGATTGAAAGAATCAACCTTGAGCGGGGTGAGCAGAGGGAGATTGTGTTCTCATCGAGTGGGGTGGATATGTTTTCCATAGCAGTCTTTGGGGCTTACCTCTTCTGGTCTGACAGGTAATTTATTTTTCCATAAATGTTACAGTCTCTAAGAATGGCCCAAGAAAGCAGATTCCGTCCCATTTTCCCTATAAGGTCACAATGCTAGTCCAAAAAACCACATTTGATTATTTCAGAATCTCCTGTGGTTCAATGTCATTCCAAGGATGGGTTACCTCACCTTCTGTTAGACCAGCTGTGTACTGTATTTTAATGAGTTCATTGATTTTAATTAGTCGAGGGCCATTGATTAGCAAGTGTCAGACTTTCGGTCTTATGTCCCCATAACGGTAGAGCCTACGCCAATGGATCCATCCGCCGTGCTTCCAAGAAAGACACCGTGGACCTAGTGACCATCAGGAGCGGCTTGGGTGTCAGTCTGAAAGATGTGAAGGTCTTTAACCAGGATCGGGAGAAAGGTTGAGGTTTCACTTAATGGCAGTTTTCCTGTTCTTTGAACATTGCACCAATGCACACAAGTACAAGTTTATCCCAGATAAAGCAGGGGTGTCCAATCCCACTTCTAGAGGACCACCTTTTTGCAGAGTTTAGCTCCAACCTGCTCCACTTCACCTACCTGGAAGTTTCTAGTAATGCTGAAGACCTCGATTAGCTAGTTCAGAGGTGATTAATGAGCACTAGAGCTAAACTCAAAAGGAAAGTTGCCCTCCAGGAGCAGGATTAGATACTCCTGCTGATGAACGAACGCCTGACGATGGACGCCATGTGTAAAATAAATCAATTAAACTTGCTGTCGTAGCAGTAAATGTCTGAGAAAATTCTTGGTTTTTGAAGTTTGTTTGCATGCTGAATCTATTGTCTCAAAGTTATTGTTAGCTTGTATCATTTGTTTAGACCACATGTGTCAAACTCCACTCCTGGGCAGCCAAAATCCTGCAGAGTTCAGCTCTAAAAACACCTGCTTGAATATTTCTAGTAATTCTGAAGACCTTGATAAGCTGGTTCAGGTGGGTTTAATTAGGGTTGGAACTAAACTCTGCAGGACAGTGACCTTCTAGGAACTGAGTTTGACACCTTTGGTTTTGAAACTTTGTAGGGAGTCTGATTTCTGATTTTCTGACTTACCCAGGTACGAACGCTTGCAGCAGAGCGAATGGAGGATGCCAGCAACTTTGTTTTTACTTGGGGAATAACCGGAAAACTTGTGCTTGCGCTCACGGATATCTTGCTCAGGATGGACTCAGGTGCAACAGGTACGAGGGTTACCTGCTCTACTCTGAGAGGACCATTTTGAGGAGTATTCATCTATCGGACGAGAATAACCTCAACTCGCCCATCAGGGCGTACGAGAACCCGAATTATTTTAAAAACGTTATAGCTTTGGCCTTTGATCATCGTCAGAAAGTGCACGGAACCAATCGGATTTTCTTAAGCGATGTTCATTATGGGAATATACAAGTCATCAATGACGACTGGACAGGACAACGCGTCATTGCTGAGAGTAAGTAATATTGTCTAATTACTTTTCTTGCTTATGTTGTTAGTTGCGCTTTTTTTGTTGTATTTTGTTTTGCAGACATAGTAAGTCGTTGCATTGAGAACCCTGGTGTAACTTAACCATTGTTTAGAAAGCCGATACCTTCCGAATAATGCTGATGAATGATTTTTACAGAGCTTTTCAGACATCCTTAATGTTTATAGTTTACATCACGTCTGTGAGAAACATTTGAATGAATTGGAAATTGGTTGTATGGACTTGTCAAAACTTATTGACCATTTTCCAGAACACTTCTATTGGAACGTCCGGCCTGATGTTGTCTGTCCATTGTGCTTTCATTAACACGTTTATTTGCTTTATTTGCAATGCAGCTCATATTTGTAGCAGCATCACGGCCAATTAACGGTGGTAAAATGTAAATAAATTATCCACACAGGGTACAGCCAATTACTCTGATAAAGCAGCAGCCCAGTAGCCGGCATTGAAATTCATACTTCTTGTGATTTATCAGGCCCTAACCTTGTCAACATTAACACGCATCTCATTTAATCAGTGTGCCATTAACCTGCAGAGCTGTCAGTTCGCAGCTGCCGTGCTGAACAATAGCTTGCCTGAGAGGAAATGTGATATTTGTCAAACGAGGCTGTCGCAGGCGCTCAGATTGTTACACCTGACCCTAGATGCTAAGCTTTATCCTGTGTCATGAATTTATGCTGATATATTGCAAGCATGTGTGCTGGCGTTCAGCTGATAAACAGCTTGTCTGTACGTACTCTTGTTTGAGGGCTGATAGAGGTGAGGGAATGACTGCTAGCTCTTTAGTCGAAGTGACTTTTTTATATGAGCTGATTTGTGACGATATTATTTTTTAAATGTTGAGTTTAAAGTGAACTGACTCGTCAGAGCGGTAAATAAGGATGAATCTCATAAAACCAGGCAAGAATGGGAATGGGAATTTGTCAAGAATTTTCTTAATTTTCATGAGAATAGTTTTGATTTTGGGGTGAAATCTGACCTGGGCATGTTTTTGTACATTTCATCTGACAGCTATAACTGTGTTGCTCCAACATCTCCAAAGATAGCTTTTGTTCACAGGAAGGCTCAAATCTGACATTGCAGCTTAAATCAAAGCCAGTTCAAGACCAGACAGTTGCTCGGCTCGATGACTTTTACTCAGACATCTATAGTTTTCACCAGTGCTGGTGATTAATAAAGACTTTGTTTTCGTCACGCTGTTAACAATGCTTCCCAGTCTTTTTTTTTTTTTTTGACAACAGCTTAGCCTGTTCAGTCAGCGTGAACTTTCACAGACAGAGGAATCACACCTAATCTTTTTCGCTCTTCATGTATACGACTGTCAAAACTGTCATAGGAGCACCCTGCCTACCTCTTCCTGTGCTCACAACAGAGCCTCGGGGTTATTTTACACTTAAATTGCAGCATGTTTGTTCTTGCAAGCTGTTGATGACTTTTTAAAGGTGTACTTTACCTAAAATTGAAAAATGTGTCATCGTTTAGTCAGACTCATTTTGTTGTTTCAAAACCTGTTGGACTTACTTTTTCTGTGCAACACAAAAGAAGAAATTTTAAAGAATGATGTAGTTGCTCATTTCCATGCAATACCAATGAATAGGAACTGGAGTTTCCAGGATTTTTTTTTTCTTTTTTCTTTTATTTCTTCTAATTTAAGCCATTATTCATTAAATTTGGCATGTTTATTTATAAAAAAAAAAAAAAAGTAGAGATGCCAGAATTATGACCAAATCTTTCTATTAAGGCAGATCCTTTGAATGAATCAATCTATCTAAATGATAATTAAATCTAAACTTAAATTTATCTCAATCTCAAGTTTAGAGTCAATCAGTCTTGAGTCATAATATCAGGATATGTATCGAATATTGTCAAAATTTGGGAAAAACATCTGGATGAGTGAGCTGTAAACTTCTGCATTCCGATTGAGTCAGTAAATTAAACTTGACAACTAGATCAGTCCGATTCATAAATGAATCATTCAGACCCGTTTTGTAAACAAATTAACTGATTCATTCAAAAGCTCTGATCTAAAAGCTTCACTCCTGATTCATCTCCGCTTCTCTCATGAATGTGCCAAATTTAGTGAATAATGGCTTAAATTTCGAGTTTTTCACTCAGAACTCGTATAACTTCAGAAGACTTGAAATATAGTGTCTCTTTTGTATCTTTTTGAAGCTTGAACATTCCAGTCCTGATTTTTTTTTTTTTTGTAGTTGCATGAAATGAGCAAGTAGAATTCTTTAAAAATATCATTTTTTGTGTTTCGTGATTCACATTAACATGCCTTTTTTACTTCTAGGTGAACGGTTTCTTTAAAATAACACTTAATTTTTGCTCTATTCACAACTCAGGGTTATTTTTAGACACGTTACTAAGCTACGGAAAGGCTAATAAGTGTAGAAAATACAAAAAAACGAACAACACCAAAGTATAATTAGTCATTTAAGAGAGACATGTCTGGTTTATGAATGAAGAGAGAGGCCATTGTAAGTCTAAGGGAATTTAGGAGAGAATATTAGAAAGAATTAAAGGTTTTACTAAGTCAAGACTTCATAAGCGCGCAAGACCTCAAAGCCCTGAAGGCTTTTTATCCTCGTGTGAAGAAAATCGATTGTGGGTTAGGGGTGAAAGAGAGCTACTGCGAGAGTATTGGCTTGGAGAGAGAGACATGCAGAGGGAAGATGTCAGACAGACAGCGAGCGTGAACTATGCCAGAGGAGTTTGACAGCACTTGATCAGCCTTCAGGCCTTTAGAGAAAGAGTGAGACACAGTGATGCCAACGCTGTGTCTCAGCCGGGGGAAATCTGTCTTTGTTAGCCAGAGGACGGTGATGGATCGCAGGCGGGATGTGATCACTTGACACACACGTAACATATAGTACAGGAGACGTGTCCAAGGCAACACGGAGGCCTCGGCTGTCTTACGTAACTCTCGTCGGAGCCCGAAGTGGAAATGTCATGTCACCTTCATTCCTAAAACCAGTCATTTTCAGCTGGAGCCTTGTTCCTGTTGACCTCTGATAAGCAAATACCAGGTTATTGCTGTTTAATGCCAAGTTTGCTTTCTTAGCACTTGTTCCTGGTTTTATTGTTTACGATTTTTCTATGGATGCATGGTATCATATTGGGTTTAGTATTTATTTATTAATTTATTTATATCAATATTGTATATTTATTTTTGCATACTTATTTCCTCCTGGTTTTTGCATTTTAGATTTCCATTGCCATTATTTAACACTCACTTAAAGGTCTGTCATGACAACTCTTGGAGAGTTTAGCATTGTAATATACATGGTGATGTTAACGTGTTTGGTCTTGGACGAATAGATCTGCTACGCTGCTGCGGCGGCAGAGCAAGTACAGAGATTTGCTACTGCCAATACATCCACAGACATGCTGCTGTGAGCATGTAGGAAATACTGCTGCTGCACATATAACATAGATGAAATAACCCCCATATATAACACACATGAAATTACCCCATACAGATCTATACAGGTGGAGCTGGGGAAGGTGAAGGGTTTTGTTGCATTTATTTAGAAAAAAAAAAAAAGAATATATATATCTTATATATATATATATATATATATAAGACAAACACAAAACACTAAAACTTATTACTAAAACTGTAAAAAAAAAACTGACAATAAAATAAAATCTAATTCACATATCAATATTAACATACAACTTTAATAGTATTTTATTAGCATTTTTTAATAGTATTAGATTTTGTTTTGTTTTTGCAAATGCCCAATTTTTACTATTCCTATCAGTTCTGGCTAATATCAAACACTGCCCATTAAATATCGGTTTCACTCCTAAAGCCTGATAGCACAGATGTTAAATGGGTTGCAAATGGGCAATTTATGTTGACTTGAAGTGTTTGCGACACATGATGGATTGCAGACATTAGCAAATCTGCAAACACTTTGTAACAAACTTTTTTGAGATCTCATGTAGAACACTAGAGGAGATGCCTGTGAGACTACACAGTGTTTTTTTTTCTCAAAAGAGCAGGAGATTTAAGTGTCAGTTTGCTCTTCATTGTATCTCATTGCTGTCTTGGAGAAACAGTTGCGATATTGACTGTATTTGTGATTTTTTTCCCTTTCCTACAGTCAATGGCAAATGGTCTAAATTAATTTACTGTGCTGGTTCTGAAAGGCCGGTGTCGTATTGTCCTTCTTCAGCGCAGTCGGCGTCCTGCTTTACGCTTGTTAAGTCCTTATGTTCACTGCACGTAATCTAGTAGAGCCTGCATGTCCTTTTCGGTGCCAATCACTTTCCCTGTCAGGCTCTATGGAGGTTTTGAGGATGAGGAACTGCATCCCGAAAAAAGTGATTCTTAAAAAGGCTTCTTAAAAGATGCTGCTCAGTAGGGCTGTGTATCGGCAAGAATCTGGCGATAAGATACGTATCACGATACAGGGGTTGCGATACAATATTTTGCGATATATTGTGATACTGTAAGCAAAACGATATATTGTGATATTTCTTATTTTAGGAATAGAATAGAATATATATATAATTTGTAAAGGGGGAACAATTAAGTGCTTGCAGGAGTCAGATTTGACTGCTCATGGGTCGAGAGGAGGGATGACCTATAAGACCATGGTGGAGGATTTGCTGCTCAACGGATCCGGAGCTCATTGACAAATATCTTATATCGAAAGATGCGCTCCCTTTACACAGAGTGCGCGTGATCGTGAAATCGAAAGTGAAAGTGAACAGCGTGAGCGCTCATTCAAAAGAGATTTAAATACTCCCCATTGATAGCGGCTCCCTGATACGCGAAAATTATATGCAATATTAGAATGTTTGCGGTAGCGGGCGGGGGCAAACCTTGCAGGAGCGGAACGCACACGTTGTCACTGTTTAAGTTTGGGATATAATCTCAAAACGAAACAACGGCCATGAATCTTGTATACATTTTTAAAAAATATATCGATATTGCGTTTTTGAGAATGATACAGTATCGCCAAACAAAATATCGCGATACTCACGTGTATCGATATTTTCTTACACCCCTACTGCTCAGGTTGCAGTGGGATAAACTCAAAAAAAAAAAATTCTCCCACGCATTATGTAATTGCAACATCAAAAAGACTGAATAATTGTTTGATCAGTGCACAGTTTTGTTTTTCACTAAAAGGCCCAAGCAGGTTATAAAAATGCGCTGTACTTTGCGTAGGGCTGGGTATCGTTCAAAATTTTTCGATATCGATACCGATACCTTGACTTCGATACCGGTTCCTGAACGATACTTTTTTCGATACCAAAAACTTTGGTTTTATTTTTCAGCTTGTTGATGTTTATACAAACTCAAAGACTCATCTCCTGAGCCACTGCACAAAGGAACAAAATGTAAACAACACAATAAATCAGTGCAAAATAGTTTTAATAAAGCTCAAATAGTCTTC
>NW_015643596.1:151348-157664 GCF_001515625.1 Sinocyclocheilus rhinocerous | reverse complement strand
GTATTACAGTACCATGAGAGCTAAAGAGAGCAGACTGCTCCGTGCGCTTTCGAATCGCTCTCGCGGATGATCGATCTGCGCCGCGCCTCTTCTAGTCGAACACACCCAATAGTACCGGCTAGTGCTGCAGGCTTATTGGCTCACTGACGCTGATGAGATTAACCCCTTAGGTATCGAAATTTGGTACCGAACGACGAGACGTTTTTCGATACTCGATGGTATCGAGGCAATTCGGTCGGTGCCTAAAAAGTATCGAACTCGATACCCAGCCCTAACTTTGCGTCGGGTCGTACATGATATGGTTGCATATAGGCAATACATGAGACGACTGTTAATTCAGCTACTGCAGTATTGTGTTACTTCTCAGGTAAATTTTAAAAACGTTAAAAAAAAAGTGCAAGAAAAAATACAATGTTATGAGAAGTGTTTTATTCTCTAAATATTACTTTAATTTTGTCACACATTTATTCTCAAAATTTTGACTATTCTTAATCTTCTATTCAATTTTTATTTATGCATTTTTTAATTTTAACATTGAACTAAAGTGCTGTTGTAATATATAAAATATTATATTTTATATTATTAATTTGTTACATTTATTTCATTTTTATTTATTTACATTTAAATTACATTTTTACATTTGTATTGCTTTTTGTTTTAAAATGGAATTGAGTGTTTTATTATATAAAATATTATAATATTTTATAATATATTCATTTATTATTTTATTGTTACATTCAACTACGTGTTTAAACTTGAACAAAATAAATAATTTTAAAACGTTTTTTTTTTGCTCCTTGAAGTGAGACACTGTGAAATCCTTATATAACTTGGAAAACAAAATGAAATAAAAAGTCATAAAATTAGGCAAAATATTATATTTTTCATTTTGTTTTTGTTTTTAATGATTTATTTTAACATGCCACTATTGTAATATCATTATATATATTTTAGAAAATATGAATTTATATATTTGTCAATTTTGCGTGTGATTATATGTATAATTTTGCAGTTCTTCACAAAGTGCAGTGTTTTAATTTAAGTAAGTAAATTACTTACGAATGTTTCTAAGAGCACAAAAGTGTATTTTTTCTTTTTCTTTTTAGATTTAGTTTAGATTTAGTTTGATTGACGTAGATTTCAACAACACATCTTGACCTTTTCTGACACCTAGCTGTTTCACATCAACCATCTGTCTGCTTTTTCTTCTTTTTGAATCACTTCTGAAAGAACCTGTGGAGGTGTTTGCCTGCCATCTGGTTTTATGTCTTTCAGATCAACTGCTTGCATTTGTGGGCTTCAGTGCTTTTTATATCTTATATGATTGATAGAAGGTATGAAATGACTAGATAAAAGTATTTGTGATACTTCCATCACTTCAGGCTTATTTATTTTAACATGCCACTATTGTAATATCATTATATATATTTTAGAAAATATGAATTTATATATTTGTCAATTTTGCGTGTGATTATATGTATAATTTTGCAGTTCTTCACAAAGTGCAGTGTTTTAATTTAAGTAAGTAAATTACTTACGAATGTTTCTAAGAGCACAAAAGTGTATTTTTTCTTTTTCTTTTTAGATTTAGTTTAGATTTAGTTTGATTGACGTAGATTTCAACAACACATCTTGACCTTTTCTGACACCTAGCTGTTTCACATCAACCATCTGTCTGCTTTTTCTTCTTTTTGAATCACTTCTGAAAGAACCTGTGGAGGTGTTTGCCTGCCATCTGGTTTTATGTCTTTCAGATCAACTGCTTGCATTTGTGGGCTTCAGTGCTTTTTATATCTTATATGATTGATAGAAGGTATGAAATGACTAGATAAAAGTATTTGTGATACTTCCATCACTTCAGGCTTTAAAGTGTAGGTCACCGCATTGTTGTCATGTTTCCTTCTGTAGATGTTGGTTCTGTGGAGGGGCTGGCGTACCACCGAGGATGGGACGTCCTGTACTGGACGAGCTCCACCACAGCCACCGTTACCCGTCACAGCATTGACCAGACCAGACCAAACGCCTTCAACCGAGACACGGTGGTCTCCCTGTCTGAGGAGGACCATCCACACGTCCTCACTCTGGACGAATGCCAGAAGTAAGTCCAGAGATTTGACTTCATCTTTGACATTTTGAAAGGATTTTTTTTTTCTTCCTATGGCAAAGTGCTTTAGATATACTTAAAAGTATTTATTTCATATGTGTGTGTCTGTCTGTCTGTCTGTCTGTCTATCTATATATATTAGATATATATAAGTAATTTATTTAAAAAATAAATGAATATTTTTGTTAGTACAGATACACCTTTTTCACCCGAAATGGAGCTGGTTGGCAATGGGTTATATATATATATATATATATATATATATATATATATGTGTGTTCATATTTAACTATGAATTAGTTAAATTATATATTTATTCATTATACTGTAAATTCATTTATTTTATATATTTCTTCTTATTTATTATTTCATATGTTTTTCTTAAATGTAATTTTCATAACTAATTGCTTGTGCAATTAAATCTATACTTTGTTCAATGATAAAAAAATATATAAATAAAATAAGAAGTGATACTGTATTCTATCTATTTTGCAAGTCCAAAAATGTTTACTTTTCATTACAGTAAAATAAATCCATGTGTCTCAAATGGCAAACGTTCTGGATTCCACCTCACCTCAAAATAACCCTTGTTGATCAAATTTGTTTTGATGGCTGTCTTTCCAAAAGGTCAATTAAGGGAGGGGTCCTCTAATTATTTCAGAGTAATTAGGCGCCGGACCACATACAGAGTATTAATTTTACATCAGTGAGTTATGAGCTTCATAAAGATTCAAATTTGAAAACAGTGTGACCTGTGCTACAGAGATTTGCGGTATTAATCTCCAAACACATTTGCATCTCTTGATCTCTGTCAGCAGTTCCTTTCATTTTCAAATTAGAAAACATTAATTAAGTTTGACTTTTATGCATTTATTTATTATTTTTCTACTGCTGCTCTCCTGAACTGTTCATCATTGCCTTTTTGTGTGAACCACTGATTTTAGTGTCATCTAACGCAGTGCTTCTCAACTAGGTTTTACAGTAGCAAGCCATATAAAAGTGAAATAAAATGTATGTATTGAAATAAATGTATTAATATTACTATAGACTGCTAAATTTCTAATACTTACCTGTAAACAAACATTTTGTGGTCAGCACAAACCATGTTTATCAAGTGAAACTATAGTTTTGTTAATGATTTTGGAGTTAGCATCTGCTAATCTGACTAGTATCTAGATGAACGCACAATTTTTGACATCCACAACAAAAGATATACGTTTTTGTCACTTTTAGAAGTTTATAACCATATATTTTATTCTTTTTCATTCTTACATTTTTATTCTTTGTGCATTATATTTTTGTTCTTACTATGTGTTGATATGCTAATTGTGGTTTATTTAGCATTTAGCATCCTTTAGCATTTAGATTTATGCTTTCTGGGATAAAAAACTAATCTAATTAAAGTTTAATTGAGAACCACCTATCAAAAATTATATTGAGTCAATTTGAAATTATGAAAGATATTGTACTTTGTTTACTTTGATTTTGCCTTGGCAGTCTACATTTAAATTGACTTTAGCATTTCCCGCCATTTTGTGCTAAATTATATTCAGTCAGATGTGGAATTTTCCAGTTTCTGTCAGACTTTCGACTGCACATTGCACGATTACACATTGCCTGATGCTTGAAAATGTTGTGTATGGAAGCAAAATGACAGTTAACGTTAGCGTTAGCCAAACTGCTAAAGGTAAACAATGCTATGCTAGTATTAGCTTGTGTTCATCAGGTGTATGATTATAAACAGGATTGTTTATATGTTCGCTAAACACAATTCTACAGACATTCTCTTCACTTTTTTAAGTAGGAAATCAGAAATTTAGACTTTGCATACCCTCATATTGCTCAATGGTTTAAAGTACAGTATGCTATCTTTTAGCTGTAGCATTAATATGGCTGTTTGTTCTCTAAGGAACATTTCACCGCTTCATACCCTGACAGCACTTAGTCGGATCATAGCAGGCTAGCGTTAGCCTGTTAGAGCATTAGCATGGCTGCTGCTGTCAGCAAGAAGTCCCAGCGATCCAAAAGCTGCCAAAGATCACAGCTAGGAGTCATACGCCGGCGATAGCAGCCGACACTGCAAGGTGCCGTCACATGCCAGGCTAGCACACTCGTCTCAAACACAAGGACATGCTTCGTCCTTCGACCGACGTCTTTTTCTGCCACATTAAAAGAAAAAGGGCTGATGCTATGAGGCTGTAGCCTTTTTAATTATAATTGCAGATGAATTCATTTTTAATGAGGCTATTAGCATAGTGCACGCAGCACCAAGGGTGTACATTTAGTTTTAAAAATACTTTTTAAGAAAATTTTTATGTGGCATTCAAAGAAAACATTTACAGTATGTCTGAAATTTAACAGATTAAAAAAAATGTCTCAGAAAAGACATCAGTTCTGAGAAAAGCACTAGCATGATTTGTTTGCAGATGCCGCTAAGTTTGATATTGTCTAATGTAATGACATTTAGACATTTGTAAGAGTTCTACGCAACTGATGGAATACACGTATGGAAATTCACCATACACACAAACATTTGCTGCCATATATAACAAGAAGGGCTTTTTAACGTTAACGGAATCAAATTCAACATAAATAGCAATGTGCAAAATTCAACTGATCATGTAGTTATGAAAAGCGCTGTTTAAAATGTTTAAGTCAATTATATAATAATAATAATAATAATAATCTCAACTGGTTAACTCTTATACTTTTAACTCTTGTTTCTATCATAAAATAAGTAAAACTGTCAGTTTGACATGTTAATAAAATAAAATATAAAAAAATATATATTAATAAAATTAATCTTTAAAAAAATGCACAAAAATAAAAATAACGCAACTGATCATATACTTATAAAAAAGTCACATATTTGTCATATACAAATTTAAGAAAAACATAAAATAATAATAAATGTATTCATAAATAAATGCAAGAAATATATAAAATAAAGGCATTTTAATATATAAAAATATAATTGTGTGTGTGTGTGTTTGTGTGTGCGTTTATATATAATTTATTTAACATTTAAAATCAATTCTCAACCAGCTCCATGTCAGTGAAAAAGGCATATATGTACTAATAAAAATATTAATCAATCAAATTCAACTAAATTTAAGAAATAAAATAAATACATTTTCAATATATATATATATATAAAGAAAGGAATCAAAACTTAAGTATATATATATATATATAATATATGCTTTTGATCATATTCATACTTAAGTTTCGATTCCTTTCTTTTTTTAATGCACTTTTTAAATGTGAAATTTTAATGTGACTATCAAAGAAGTCATGTATGCCTGAAATATGACTTCTGGGGAAAGTGCTAGCATGAGTCAAGTTGGATATTGTGTAATGTAATGACATTTTTAAGGGTGATTCAAATGTCCAAGTCCTTTAGGACCAGAAATTTATGGTAAAAATCATTTGATGTGACAGCTAACAGTCTGCTTGCGTTCCCCCAGCTTGATGTTCTGGACTAACTGGAACGAGCAGAAGCCGAGCATCATGAGGTCAACTTTAACCGGCCGGAACGTCCGCATCATTGTTAGCATGGATGTCATCACCCCTAATGGACTCACCATCGACCACAAAGCTGAAAAGCTGTATTTTTCCGACGGCAGTCTCGGCCACATCGAGAGGTGTGATTACGATGGCTCGCACAGATACGTGAGTATGTTTTTTTTTTACTTTTAAAAAATGCATGGAAGTGCATTAGCTGAAGCGAAGTCTTAAGAGCACTGCAAACGGCTTTCAGCCTTTTGTGAAGCTTTTCTGTTTTGCTGAGGTGAAACATTGAAGGAGGACATAAAGAAATTTCGATCCCATCCACTGAATACAGGTCGCTTGGGTTCAGTACAGTCACTTGAAACCAAAAATTTGCTCTTGTCAGGAGGACCAAATAAAAGGTCCTAACGCTGTTAAACAATAACAGAACAGTTTTCTTATTGATCTTAGTTCTAGGTGACAGTGTCTTCTGAGTATTTCAGGTCATCATTTCACCTTCAGAATGCAGCAATGCCATGTTTCTCTCATATATAGTGAGTAAGACTGTAATTTTAACACATTCAGTTAGTAAACAGTGTTTTTTAGAATTATACATATCTGGCTATGAATTCCTTTTTCTAAAACACAAGTACGGTTTCACTTTTCATATATATATATATATATATATAATCCCAGGGAACACACATACTGGTAAAAAATGTA
>NW_015643596.1:147847-150908 GCF_001515625.1 Sinocyclocheilus rhinocerous | reverse complement strand
TGCTAGCATGAGTCAAGTTGGATATTGAGTAATGTAATGACATTTTTAAGGGTGATTCAAATGTCCAAGTCCTTTAGGACCAGAAATTTATGGTAAAAATCATTTGATGTGACAGCTAACAGTCTGCTTGCGTTCCCCCAGCTTGATGTTCTGGACTAACTGGAACGAGCAGAAGCCGAGCATCATGAGGTCAACTTTAACCGGCCGGAACGTCCGCATCATTGTTAGCATGGATGTCATCACCCCTAATGGACTCACCATCGACCACAAAGCTGAAAAGCTGTATTTTTCCGACGGCAGTCTCGGCCACATCGAGAGGTGTGATTACGATGGCTCGCACAGATACGTGAGTATGTTTTTTTTTTACTTTTAAAAAATGCATGGAAGTGCATTAGCTGAAGCGAAGTCTTAAGAGCACTGCAAACGGCTTTCAGCCTTTTGTGAAGCTTTTCTGTTTTGCTGAGGTGAAACATTGAAGGAGGACATAAAGAAATTTCGATCCCATCCACTGAATACAGGTCGCTTGGGTTCAGTACAGTCACTTGAAACCAAAAATTTGCTCTTGTCAGGAGGACCAAATAAAAGGTCCTAACGCTGTTAAACAATAACAGAACAGTTTTCTTATTGATCTTAGTTCTAGGTGACAGTGTCTTCTGAGTATTTCAGGTCATCATTTCACCTTCAGAATGCAGCAATGCCATGTTTCTCTCATATATAGTGAGTAAGACTGTAATTTTAACACATTCAGTTAGTAAACAGTGTTTTTTAGAATTATACATATCTGGCTATGAATTCCTTTTTCTAAAACACAAGTACGGTTTCACTTTTCATATATATATATATATATATATAATCCCAGGGAACACACATACTGGTAAAAAATGTATAGCCTGAATGCACTGTAAGTCGCTTTGGATAAAAGTGTCTGCTAAATGCATACATTTAATTTAATTTAATTTAATTTATATAATGTAATATTAATTTAATAAAATTGATTGTAAAACTGATCATTTACTTGAAAAAAATCCTGTTTCTGTCATATAGTAAGTAGGGCTGTCAGTTTAACATGTTAATTTAATAAAATTAATTATAAAAATAATGCACAAAAAAGAACAACTGATCATACATGTATGAAAATTCCTGTTTCTGTCATATATGGTAAGTATAGGGCTGTCAGTTTAGTGTTAATGAAATTAATTTGAAAAATAATGCACAAAAAAGTAACACAACTGATGTGTATAATCATTTCTGTTTCTGTCATATATAATAAGTAGGGCTGTCAGTTTAACATGTTAATTTGATAAAATTCATTAGAAAAAAATGCACAAAAAAAACCCTATTGATCATACTTATGGAATTTCCACTTTTTGGTCGTATTTAAATTCCTGTTTATATCATGTGTACTATTAAGTAGGGCTGTCAGGTTCAAAGTTTAATTTAAAAACTCTACTCGAGGAACTATTTAATTAATTGACAGACCTAAAAATAGGTTGTTATTAACTGCTAAAGTAAACCGATTTTAATGTTTGCTTTCACAAAGAGCCAGGAACTGCAGATTAGAGGATTTGACACAGTTTATCGTTTGACAACCGCCAACAATGCCGCGGCGCACTAAATGGGTTCTTGCTGGCTAATGAAACTATCTGCTCGCTAGGCTATTAGAAGGTGAAAATTGATCTGGGCGAACAAAAGGAACATTTGTTTTGTTGCGTGTCAGACAGATAGCAAGGCTAGCGAGGCGGGATCCTGTCAGAGCATGCTGGAGGAGGCAGTGCCATTTAGGTTACTTCTGACAGATTCAAACTCAAGCCTTTTCAAACTTCCCCTAGAGGAAAACACACAGAGCCACACATTCAAACTCCCAGGAGTTCAGAATTAATCATGCAAATTAGATGAAACTTTCTTAATAACATCAAATATGCCCCTGTTTACTTTCATAAAGGTAAAGTTTGTGATTTCTGAGCTACCTGGATCACCCAACAGAATTATAGTGGTTGGAAAGCGATTAAACAAATTCAGATTTCTAAATGTTTAACTGTTACTGTATAATTTAATATCTTTAAAGAAAGTAGTGAATATGTTGAAAATGTATTTATTACTTTCGTATGAGGCTTTTCTCTTTACAGTTCACTGTGAAAAGTGTTTGCATCAATTCAGATTTGCACTTTTATGTTATGCACTGCATAATTGATCAGTTTCTTCAAAGGTAGTGAATGCGTTGAAATGTTACAGTGATGTCATCGTAATGTTATCACTTTCAAATGAGGCTTTTTTCTTTGTAGTTGTCAATTCACATTTGCAGTTTTCAGTTTGTAATCATGTTACTGCGTAATTTATCACTTACTTTAAAGAAAGTAGTGAATGTGTTGTAGAAACGTTGCACTAATGTTAATACTTTCAAATGAGGCTCATTGCAGTTGACTGTGAGAAGTGTTTTCCTCAATTCAGATTTGCAGTTTCACAGTTTTATATTATGTTCTGCGTAATTTACCAATTTTTTCAAATGTAGTCAGTGTGTTGTAGAAATGTAAAACTAATACGAAGTTATGTCATGAAACTGTAGATGGCACAGGCTGATTCTAACTCAATGTGATATAAATACATCATTCACATAGCTGAGCTTATTGGTTACTTTTCACATCAGCAGTCAATGAGCTTCCTGCTCAACATTCGAAAACTTGGCTAGCATTTGCTGTAGCAGTTGCAGCATGCTTCAGAAACCCTCCACCTTCCCCAGCTCCACCTGTATAGATCTGCTACGGAGTAATTACTTTTCACATCAACAGTCAATGAGCTTGCTGCTCAACATTCGAAAACGTGGCTAGCATTTGCTGTAGCAGTTGCAGCACGCTTCAGAAACCCTCCACCTTCCCCAGCTCCACCTGTATAGATCTGCTACGGAGTAATTACTTTTCACATCAACAGTCAATGAGCTTGCTGCTCAACATTCGAAAACGTGGCTAGCATTTGCTGTAGCAGTTGCAGCACGCTTCAGAAACCCTCCACCTTCCCCAGCTCCACCTGTATAGATCTGCTACGGAGTAATTTCTTGTATGTTTTA